>NC_048305.1:23733178-23950576 GCF_013100865.1 Trachemys scripta elegans | reverse complement strand
TTTTTTTAATTTTTAAATATGGTAACCCTATATTGACGTCAATGAAATTACTCACATTCATAAATTTAAGCAACTGAAGCAACAGGGCCATATCAGTGGTCAGAAAAAACAAACATTTATTTATGAGTTCCTGGTCTCTACTAATTCTCTCTAATGCAGGGTTGACCTCTGCTAGGAACTGTTTTCCAGCATACCTTTCTGGTGCTGGCACTTTATTTTTGGCAGGCCAATCAGCTGCAGGTCTGAAGTGGCTATGTTGTAACTAACATTCCAGTTAGTAATTGTTAACTCTAGTTTTGGAGTCTCCCATATTGCCTTATCTTCCTGAAAAGATGGCATGTTCTTCTACTGAGACTGAACTTAATAGTACCATCTGATATAGGATTCTCATACTGTTTTTAATTAGAGAAATGCCAAAGTATATGATTAAATTCAGTACTGTTGGGGCCAGAGATTCGCCACAAGAGGAGGATTAATTTTAGCAGGATGGTTTCAACTTAGATTTAAGAGTCCTATGATCAGTATGAATTCAGTGTTCAACAAAGGGCTCAACTGGAAATGATAGAAAAATATTGTTCCATACTTACAAAAGTTTGCACAGTGAATCAATTATATGTATTTACAGAGTCATTCGCAAATATGTCTTCTAGAGTCCTTTCAAAAATGAATTGTTTTCAGAATCAAGGCAGTTGAATCTCTGATGCTTAGAGAGAACTTGATGGGGAGGACGTGTTCATCAGAGATTTCCCAATAATTATATCTTTAAAGTGCAATCTTAATTTCAGAGTGTCCACACTAGTAAAATGTTTTGAATAGCAACTCTCAAAGAGAAGTGATTTAAAGAAACATTGCAATAAGGGGGAAAGGCTGACAATAGGTCAACGACCAGACCAGTCAGGACCAACTTCTGGCCAGCTCCCTGACTAACTGCACTACTAGGCAACCAGGAAGCCCACTGCCTTAGAACTAAGAGTGGCCACAGACTCTGATTTGACTGCTGGTTTAGCAGCCCTGCTTATAAGCAAGGCCTCCACAGCACCTCACCAGCTGCTCAACACATACCATGCCTACAGCTGTGCTTGCCCTTCTTTCAGTCCCTGCTCCTGTTTTGTTCCAGCCCCTACTTCCCTCTCCCTTCATTCTTCTGGCTTTGATCCCTGGCTCTGCTTCTGGTTTACAACCCTGAAAAAAGAACAGGAGTACTTGTGGCACCTTAGACTAACAAATTTATTAGAGCATAAGCTTTCGTGGATATAGCATCCGAAGAAGTGGGCTGTAGTCCACGAAAGCTTATGCTCTAATAAATTTGTTAGTCTCTAAGGTGCCACAAGTACTCCTGTTCTTTTTGCGGATACAGACTAACACGGCTGCTACTCTGAAACCTTTACAATCCTGGTTTACCCCCAGCTCTGGCATTTGGCCTCTGTCCCTCTGGTACTGACCCTTGGCTCATTTCCTGGACTCTGCTCAACCTGGATCCAGCTCTAACCAGAAGGCCAACTTCTTGTTTCCACCACTAGACCTGACTGCCACAGCCTGGTTGGCTACACAGGGGAAAAGGGTCCAGACAAGAATTTGTTAAACTCTTTTACAAGAGAAAGGAATCAAAGGGAGAGAGGCAGTCAAGTGTAACAGGGATGATCCTTATAAGAACTGGCCTCTTCCATCCATAATATACCAATTGTTACAATTGAAATCCAAGCAAGAACTTCTTAAGAGCCTATGGAGCAATGTGAAATCTGAAAATATCCCATCTATCCACAATTTTAAATAACCATGTTAACTTTACATACACAGAGCTTTCCTCACAAAGAAGGTAAACACTTATTTAGAACTCTCAAAAGGTGACCTATGTAATTTTACTGATCACAACACAGTAAGGATCCAGGAGTTAATACTAAGATCATCTTGCAAAAGAAATAAATCAGTAACGGATTTTGGTGTTGCTTGTTTTTGTTGAAATGGAATTTTTGAAGCTGTGGGTTACGAAAAGAAGCTAAGCTATTGAGGAACAATCTAAATATGGTTTAAAGATATGAAATGGGTAGGAAAACAGAAACATACTCTCATACTGTGCTTTATAAACAAAGAGGCTGAGAAGGAGAAAACTGATGGAGAAATAACATGGGCTTTCAGCAGAAAATGTGCTGGAGTCTTCCATCGTGTGAATGCAGCAGCACGTATAAGGCAGAGAGGTTGGCCTGTCCATGTTGCCTTGGATAGAGATCTGCTAGAAATGGCTGGTCAAAACCTATTGATCTTGATCTAACAGGGTTTCAGCCAGCATGGATCTTCCACTGACTTAACCAGCTCCATTTAAGTTGGATCAGTTCCTTTCAATCCTTCCTTTTATCACTGCACCATCACCAATTTAAGTAGCAGGTCTCCACCTATTCTGTCACTGGCTCACCTAGTGCTGCCTCTAAATTTTCACCTTATGCATAGGGATGAAGCTATGAAGGGAAAGTTAATGCCTAGCCAGTCGCTGTGAGAGCAGACACTGTACCATTGCTTTTCTCTTGTTCTGCTGGCCCCATCTCAAGGCACTACCTGCAGAACTCTGCATGCTCATGTTTGGTGTGGGACTGCTGCTGTTGGCAATGAAATGAAAGGGGCAAGGTATAGACTCTGTGACTGCCTTGTTACAACGCTTTTACACATGAATGTATGACAGCTGATTTTTTTACATTTGAAATGTACATCAATGAGCACCAACTTATTTATAGTGAGACAAATATGCCAAGTTAGTTTAAAAGATGCCATTGAAAATTAGAGAAGCAACAGGAATCTTATACACAGTAGAACATGAGTGCAAGTATTAAACCACAAAACATCAGAGGAACCTAACAGAAACACCATCTGAGCATGGCTGGGAATGGGTAGATGTGACTAGGAAGAGCTCATTCCTTTAAAAATATGGCTAACCATGGCCCAAACCAAAACCCATTCATCTGGCTTCTACACAATTGTTAGGTTCTTGGCAAACACTGAACTAAGTTCTTCTGAAGTAATCCAATATAAGAGCATTTCTAGTGTGAAAAATCCACTATAATTCCAAGTCCTTTATCTGAGGTTCTGCAAAAGCTGCAGAGTTGTAAGTAAAAAATTATGTTGGAAAACTTTTGCAGCACTGTTTATCAGGCCTGTCTCTGTGCTTTGCATCCATCATTTTCATAAACTATGAAATTCGCTAGACTCTGCAATAGATGATGCACTTTAAAAGAGAAATAAACCTCTTTATATAAGTGTAATCCATTAATCATAACTAAAAATAACACACATTTACAATTCTTAGTCCTAGCAGGGACCATGTGTCTTGAAGACTGGTCTATCAGGCTTGTAGGCACAAATAAGTTCCAACCTACCACCCAGTGGTACGGTAACAGTTGCCAGAATAGAAGCTGAACCCTGACAGATGCTGATCCTGGAATTTGATTGGCAGAACACTGGGGGTCCTTAGTGGTTCACAACCTCTATATAAATCCAGCCCAGAAACAGGATGTTGTCCTGCAACTGAGTTCTCCCTGCTTAGAACTGCTTCTCCTGCAATACCTTTTCCTGATGGCCTGACAACTGGACCCTACCTGCTAAATGACTCCTAGTTTGCCCTCTGGCCTGTCTCAGACTCTGTTCTCCTAGTAACCTGACCTGGCCTGATACCTGACTCTTGGTTTTGTCCTTGGGCTTGCCTCAGACTCTGACCTGCTGGTAGCTGACTCAGCCAGACTCCTGAACCTTTCTCTGACCACTAGGTCAGACTGTCTATGCCCTGGTTGTGACAAGTCCTTGGAACCATTTATTTTTGAATTATTAATACACGTGATTAAATTAAATATTAGGCAGCAATACCCATATCAATCAACAGTAACAATAGGCCAGAAATGAATTACAGGAATCACTGAATGCTCTGTAAAGTGGGCAGATTTTTCATGTTGCAATACTTTTTTGCCCCAGCATATGACGTATTATAATTAGAATAGAAAGCACTCCAAATACACTAGTTAATCCAAATACTTCAGGTGCTAAACAACTGAGGTCAAATCCTGGCCCCCATGTAGTCCATTTTACCCTTGATCTTTTTTTATAATTGTATCACCAATAGCTATGTTTACCTTCAATCCCAGGTTATTCAGGATCTCCTTGAATCAAGGCTCAAGAAACTCAATGACAGAGGTACATAAATTTCATGGGATCATGGCCACACTATGAGTCTTACCCTGAGAGGTTCCACACCCTTTCAACTCTCCTTGACATCTGTAGGAGTTGTGAGTGTTCAGCATCTCAGAGGATGTGCCATTGTACTAGTTTTCACACAGCTTTGGTCAAACTCCCAAAGTCCTGTAGCAGGAGTCAATATAAAATTTTTAATGGATTATCTGGGGGCCAATGTATTCCGTTTTTCCGCAAAGCCAGGGTCAAGAATCTGGACCCCAGGACAGCACAAGGTGAGGAGTGCACATGGTATCATTGAGTCCTGCCTTGAAAAAAATATCGACTGTGCTTTTTAGAAGTGACTTCACAAAAGTTATAACATTCCCTGTCATTCAATAAGAAAGAGAAAAGAGACAAGACTATTTACAAAACACAAAACGTCCCCTTGTTTTTAGCAGCCTTTACAGCTACAAACAAGACAAACTCTGACATATAAACCACTACCTTTAACAATTTTACTTCCAAATTACTTCATCATATGCATCATTACTTGCTGAGGCTTGAGTCCTCTGTGATTCTAAATTATTAGGCCACATAAAGTGGTGCAGGAGCCATAAATCAGAATTATATTCCTGCCTCAAAGCAATCTGGAGCAAGCATGCAAACAGAGGCCCCTCACTGCCAATTCTACACATCAACATCAGGAGTCTGTCTGACATTGGCATCCCAACTGATGTGATCAGCCAATAAAGTTTCACTAAAGCATCAGTACAACTAGGAACATGAGACTGATGACAATGCATAGAAACCTCATTTATATTCCAGTTCTTTGCCAATGTACAGATGAGAACATTACCAAGAATATTTCCAAGATCTCTGTTCTTTCACAGTAAAATTTTACTGCGACTTTTGATGCAGGGACCTATATCTCCTCCTAGTTAAAGGAGAGAACCTGATATATGATTCTAAGTATTGATTGTCAATGATCATGTGATTTGCATGTCAAGATATAAAACTTGGAGTATAGATTAGCACTCTTCCTAAGAGCATTAGTTTTCAGAGACTGGACAAATGGGGCTATTAGTCTAAAAAAATATGGATGACTTTTCAGAAGGAAAGGAAATATTTCTACTCTGAACCCTTTGCAAAATATGTGGACCCCTTCATTTATCTGATCTCATTTCTCGCTGAGTGCATCCGAAAATATTGAGATAAGTACCATAGGACTCAGCCTTTCAGAGTCTATCTCTAGAATCACATCATTAGTGCTTCCAGGAAAGACATTAAAGTGTGGCAGTTTGAGGTTCATCTACAACATGCAAACTCCTAAGGGATAACTGAGCAGTTCCTTTGAAGTATTTATTTTTTTCAACTAAAGGAAATTCCCAGGGTAAAAAACATTGTTCAACTATAATTGAAACTATAAATATGTTTATAGAAAGGTGTTAATAAAATGCTTGTTATGAATTACTCACAAAAGTTTTTTATATGAAATGTCGCACTGAAAATTAAAGAAAGGATTTGCCCAAGGGACCCCATAAAAGTTGGCTGCAGCACCCATATAGGATGGTCTGTAAGATAATTGTGTCAGGGCTAAGAACCCTCTTTTGTCTGTATAGGGAGCCAGCTCCAGTGTCTGGGGAATTTTTCTTGAGGTTCTGAGACCTCTTACAACAGATGTAAAGCCTAAACATCAAAGATGCGATCAGATAAAAGGATCATAAAAGCCATCAGGTACTAAAGAAGATGACCATCAGACTGATCTCTGAGGACCCCCTCACAAGCCCTGGAGTAGATTCTAGGCAGCACTGTGGCCCAATGAGCATCCTGGGGAAGCTGCTGTACCTTAGATGGGCCCCTGGGACTGGCTAAACTACATTCTGGACCTCTGCAGACCCTGGAGCAGTCCAGGTTCCTGAGGGCATAAAGGTGGTTTACAGTCACCACAGCCCCCTTTCTCCCTGTGTTGCGAGTTCTATGCTGTACCTCTGAGGCTATGTCTACACTTACAGCTGGGGTGTGTGATTCCCAGGTTGTATAGACATACTCATACTAGCTCTGCTCAATCTAGCTTGCTAAATAGCAGTGTAGCCGGGGCAGCATGGGAAGCTTGGGCTAGCTGCCCTAGTACATACCCAAGGACTCCAGGCAGGTATCCATTATTGAGAGTAGACATTGATTCTGAAGATACCATAAAAATAAAATGTTCTGCCCACAGGCACCCAAACCCACATCTCTACCTTCACCTGCACACTCACACAGTGTATACTTATACATCATGTTGCTTAGAAATGCCCATATTTTCCCATACCTATTGGGCTTATCGCTGACTATACCTTCTGCAGTATATTTGGTGGATTTTGCTATGAATTTATAAACTGAGCATTAAGACCCTCTTGCTAGTTGGACAATAACCTCATTTGTCTTTACTTAAAGACCAATACATATATAATGTTGTTACATGGCATATTGTATAAGCATACAGTACATATATAATTATATAAATTGTATAGCTGTTGTGCTTCTGACCCATCATGCAGCCAAGATGTTGCTTATCATACTGACTACCTTGCTTGAACAATCAGTTTTAAATTAACATTTAAAAAAATCATACATATGGTCTTTATGTTTCTAGAATGTAAGCTCGTGTCTTTTTTTCCAATTTAGGATTGAATGTTATTTCATCTAAACTTTTTTTTTTTACATCATGTGAGCATGACAGTATTAGGGAAAAAATACCCTTCACGATAGTCAAACCCACACATCCTCTAATTTATTCTGTTCGTAGGAGAAATTGCTCAGGTTAGGATTTGTTTTCACGAGAGGCAGCAGAGGTTTTAAAGAAATTCCTAGTTTTGCTTAAAACAATTTTCCATTATCTCTAAACTGCCTCAATTAATCCTTTGCAATATTAGTGTGGTGATATGTTCAAATGTATATCAACTACCCCACTATCTACTTAATATCGCACTATTTGAAATAACTCCTTGGAATTTTGAAATTGAAATCTGCTTTCACAGAAGCTTCTCTCTCTCACACTCACTGGTTTGTTGCTGGTCAATTTTTGCTTGTAGGCTGTTGGTTATATTTAAAATTAGAGCTCTGAAACCTTTTATTCAAAATAAAAATACAGATTTTACCAGTGACCCAAGCCTGCAAACCCTTATGCAGCTGAATATTTGTATTCAAGTGAGTAAATAACGCCATTGGTCTAATCACTCATGTGATTAAAGTCATCAAGTGCATACCAGTTTGCAGGATCAGATCCAGACATAAGAATAAAATCATAGATCAAACATGGGTTTACTAAATTTAAAAGAAAATATGATGTTTTAAGTACTTCCCAATCCAGGCACTGGACAGATGGAAGTGTTCAATTTAAAATGCAAATTCTTGATGCTTAAATCTGTGATTATACAATACCATAATTAAAGACTGATGAATGATTTATTATTTCTGTTAAAATATGTATCATTGCTTTTAGTTTAGGTTCTGCTTTCTGTTTCATTTGCTGCACTGGCAGTAGATTTGAAGCTTGGAGGGTTGCCAATTTTTTTTTATATTTATTACACTTTTAAAAATCCAGTCAGTGTTTTAAAAGGTAGACTTCATTAAGCATATAATTGTGTCCTAATATTCTTCCATATGCTACCAAATTAGGACCTCGGTCTATTCTATTCTAATCTAGTCCATTCTAGATAGCTTCTTATACTTATACTCATTACCATAGTATCTTAACACCTCCCAGTAGTGCATTAAGCAACATGATTAACATTATTTTATTTTATTTAATTTATTTAGGTAATTGTATTACTGTAGCATGTAGGACAGTGGTAAGCAACCTGCAGTCTGTGGGCCACTGGGAGCTGCGAGCGGTGGAGCAAATATAAATAAACTATCTGGCAGCCTGCCAGTGGATTATCCTGATGGGCCGCGTGTGGCCCATGGGCCGTAGGTTGCCCACCACTGACCTAGGATCTTCAGTCATGGAGCAGGACCCTGTTGTGCTAGGAGCTGCACAAACACAGAACAAAAAGAGAGCTCCTTCCCCAAAGAGCTTACGATCTAAGTATAAGACAAGAGAGAGTAGATGAATACAGAAGGACTGATGAGGGCATACAAGATAATAATGAGACTATTGGTCAGCATGATAGGCTGTGGTCCCAAAATGATAACAGCCTCACCATTGTCAAGTTTTTTTTTTTTTTGTAGGCATCACAGCAAAGGAGGGATTTGAAGGAGAACAGTGAAGCGGCTTGGCAGATGTTGGTGGGCAGTACCACCCATGCATGAGGGGGAGCATGCGAGAAAGCACAGAGTTCCTTGTTCGAAAATGTAACATGTGGGCAATGGAAGCTAAAATCATGGGTAAGTAGGAGGCAGATGATTTGTTCTCTCATCCTCCCCGCAAGGAGGAAAATTATGAGTACACTGGAGTGTTCTGATTTTAGGGAAGGGGGATAATCATGTGCTTAATTTTAAGCATGTGAATAGTCCCACTGAAGACAGTGGAACTAATCACTTCTTTTAAATTAGGCATATGGCTAAATTCTTCCCAAACTGGGGTCCTACTTTGAGACAATCAGGAAGCTCTCTGCTTACTTGTTTTCATGTTTGCTTTTGTTTCTGTTTCTATTTTGTATTGGCTTGATGTTGTGTATAGTGAGAATGACAAATGACAAATATAAAACGCATAGGGTGCTGTGTAAAGAATTCTGAATAATTCAGATTGCAGTTAATAGCTAACAAAGTATATAATTTATACTGTATAATAGAATGAAAAATGGTTATTTCTCCTGGGATGTAATTTTAGTAGATAAAATTCAATCTTGTCATTAAATCAAACCACAGATTCTACCCTACCCTGCTTGTACATAAAAGAAATGATATTCAGAATACTCCAGTCCAGGATTCATATGACAACCCTCAAGCATATGTGCGCTTACAGCACAGTAGGAAATATATGTATATGTTAATTTCATTTTTATACCTTTCATTAATTCAAAGCAAATTGTGATACAGATATGATACTGATTCAAGACTACTTTAACTGGAGACCAATTTTGCTACTTTTAAACACAATAAGTATTCTACCAGTAGTTCTATTGATTTCAGTGGGACTGCATGTGGGGAAAGGTACTACTAATAAGAGTGGCAGGATCTGTTCCTGTAATTGTAATAAGCTTACAATGCACCACAGAGTGAATTGTGATTATGCACTTTTTCAGAAAGTATAGTTTATTGAGAAACCTGGAGAGGATTCGCTAAATGTTTTAAAATTACTAATTAGCTTGGCAAAAAATAAACAACACAGCCCCGTTATTTTTTTCTGTGTAAAATGTTAACCTCCAATTGAAGTAAAATGGACCCCTTTCTGCAACATCATTTGTAATTGCCGTATCACTGATATCTTCCCTAATGCTTTTTGGATACAACAGCATCTCTGCCCGCAACCTTTATTTCTCTGCTGTATCCATTGTAAGTCCATTTTAAGCCCATTTTAAGCATGGCTGTAATATGTGTGTAGTGATGCACTGCCAATATTTTACCTAGCGGCACCCACAAAAACATCCCCTTTAGCTTGTAATAGCGTCCATCATCCATACTGGCGGAGTCACATGTTCACTGGGCCTGATCTAAAACTCACTGAAGCCAATGGAAAAACTCTCAGTGATTTCAGTGGGCTTTGCATCAGGCCCACAAAGAGATAAGCAATGGGGAATTTATTCATTTGTTTTCACATTTTAAGAAAAAAAAAATAAAAGGGAAGAAGCCTTTCTATAACCATAACCAAGGAAGGAGGTAAGGCTACTTACCAAACAAACTTACATGGAGTGCACATGCTGAGCCTGTGAGATTAATAGCCTAAGTGTTCAGATGGTGTAGTTTGAAATAGAAGGAGGGTGAAGATCTTGTAGTAAGGGTATTCTCCTCTAGGAACATATAGTTTGAAAATACCTATCATTTGGTGCAGTCTGATACATTCTGAAAGCAAAAGATTCTTCTTTTCAGAATTCTTTTCATAAACCTAAGGGAAAAGTCATCTTTGCAGGATGATTAAGCAGTATCCAGAGAGGGGTAAACTCCATCAGAGAAAGGGAAAGCAACCCCTTTCCCTGACCTTCCATTTGGTGATGGTATTTTTAGAATGGGTTCCTGGAAGCTGCTGTGGGAGCCCTCCAGCACATTATGGTGTGTATGGGTGGTATGTGTAAAACAGAAAGGCAGTTGTTTTGGAGAATATACTCTTGCAGTTAGAGATTGCTCACACTGGTGCATAGAAACTCCATTTCTTCATGCTGTTGGTAACATATTTAAATTCACTTGGCAGTCAGGGCACATGAGTTCTTTCTGAAAGAGGTTTGCTGCTGAAGGTTATGCTGTGTTTGTCACTAAAACATAATTTTTTTGGCTGTTAAGGCTTTAGGACAGTAAAACTACAGGCAATTGTTAGTGTGTATGGTCCAAGGGAAAATGTGAACTGGTGGGTTTTTTTTTTCTTTAGAGAGAGACAAATAGATTAACCTAATGAAGATGGTTTGCACAACTCCATTACATTTATTTTGCAGAGGAATTTTTTTACTTTAGCTCCAACTCTGGATTGTATGCCAAGTATCTCCCCTCCCCCACCATCAACTTTCCCTTTCAATTTCAGAGCATGAGCAAAATCTGTACTGTACAGCCTCAGTTTGCCAACCATCGTAGAGAACATTTAAAATGTTTGCTAAAGGAATTAGGAAAACATTAGAGGACCTGGGCAGAGGTGCTGGCACTCGGGTGGGGGGGGGGTGCAGCAGCACCCTCTGGCTTGAAGTGTTTTCCATCATATACGGGATTTACAGTTTGAGCCAATGGCTGTCAGTACCCCCAATATAAAAACTGTGCCAGCAGCACTGGACATGGGTCTGCTATTGGTAAGGTCGATAACTGAGGCACTGATGACCAAGATTGTACTGCATTTGTCCAGAACATGTTTCTAATAATTGAAATAACATGTCATGAATTCTTTTTTCTCCTCACTAAATTTTCTAAAGAGTGTTAAGCCTGCACAACTTAAGTGAATAACACGATGTATCACAAGGTAGACCAGAAAATGTAGAGAGAGCTGGACTATTGAACTGACATAAAATCCATAAGACAAAGGAAAGATGGGCAAAAAGATAAAGAGAAAAAAATTAGGAGCATTGCCCGCATCGTCCCTCTGAAAAAAGGAATAACAATGCAATTCCAGTTGCTTTATTGCTATATTTTTTGTGTGGAGCCTACCTGAGAGAAAAGTTAATGGAATTTGGAATTTAAGACCCATCTCATCTCTAATAACCTTGTATTGAAAGCCAGTAATGTCATTTATTATGCACTTCCAAATACTGTCTATTAGAGTTTTAAGAGTTACTTAGCAAAGTACCAAAACTGAACAAGGAAAGTGATGGGGACCCAATGTGCATAGTGCACATGGTCCCAGAATTCATTAATCTATCACTATCACCAGCTCTAGAATTTCCCAGTCTTTCATTGATTGGGACCCACTACAATAATTTAGGAGAAAAGGGGGAAATTAATCACTGTTGGAGGTTCTATACTGGCAGTTTTTGTATCTTTTGTTTACATCACTCAAATTTTTCAGAATTATGGGTTTGATCCTGCAAGATGTTGAGCACTCTGACCCCTATCCGGCAGGACACTTTAGTACCTATTTAACTTTAAGCATGTGCTTACATGCTTTGGTGAATGGGGGTCAAACTACTCAGAATTTAGAAGGATCAAGCCATTATTCTGCTGCAGCATCTCTGCTATTGTGTCCCAAGCTGCTGTTAGCAGACATGAAGTCTCTTAAGAAACACACACATCCCAGTGTATCATATTGTTGAGTACTCTTATGAGTAATTGAAATGAAAAGTCCTAATAAGAGCATGTATTGTTTATGATTGATCATAATTTAATTTTAACTTCCCATCTGTAATGAAATCTTTTCATTATTATTTTATGATACAATAGCACATAAGAAAGTAACATTGCGACAGATAACAAATATTTCTCATTCTTAAATTTGTATGCCTATCACAAAGGATGGATTTAATTCACCTTTATTTTTTACCTATTGTAGAGAGAAAGAGAGAGACAGCAGGTTGGATACCACAACACTTGCCTTGTCTCTCTCCTGTATTATAGTCCTTTCTCAGTAGCAAATGCTATAATTTGCAAAAGATTTTCCATCATAATCCCCTGTTTATACATTCTCATAACTTCCGAAGCAGTTACCTTTGAAATTTTCTATTCTTGGTGTCTGGCTAAAAGTGAATTTATTTGATAAATATGAATAAAATCCACTTTGGAAATCAGAGGTTAGAAAAAAATACACTTTCCCCATTTTAAAAAAAATCAATATGTAGTTTGTTTTCACATGGAGGATCCCCAAATGGCTAAACACTAAAATCTGGAATTCATTACATAAATAATATTCAATGAGGAGTATGTCCTAGGTCAAGGGTTAACAACTAATTGGGTGTTAATAGTTATGAATGGCTGAAAATTGGCTAATGCTCTTACACAGAAGTACTCTGTCTCTGGAGATAGTGGGGGCACCTTGTGAGAAGGGGATAGAAAATGTCACCCTACCTATAGTGTGTGCAGGAATCCCAGCTAATCCTGTAGCCAAAGGGATATAACAGAGATAGTGGAGTGGCTGAACCGCTGCTCTGTGCCAAGCCACCAGGTTTGTGGGTAGGATTTCTTCCTGTCCCAGCAACCCCGACACCCTGTTTAATCATTCTTTGCAGGAAGGTTGAGTGTTTCGTCCTAAGGATTTAGAGTGGTTTAATCTCATATGCTGCATTAAGGACTTATTATTTATTAAGGATGGTCTTAAAGCATTTTAAGCCACAAGTGCTGCCTTAAGTCTTTAAAGTAGCTTTATCAGGGATTTTAGACTTTTCTTTAAAAAGAAAGAAAAGAAGATGGGTGGAAACCCATGTTGTTAATGTAATGTCAATTGTAAGCTCTTCGGGGCAGGGACTGTGTCTCCCATAGTTTGTCCAGCACAAAGCACAATGGGATCTTTACGCTGAGTAGAGTATTTATTTTAGTTTAAGTATTAGTTTACGGGACCCTCAGTAGTCACAGAATCATAGATGGAATCAGGTTTGTCAAGCAGAATCTGGATCAGGTACAAATGCAAATGCAGAAATCCTCTTTGATACCAGTGGGAGAAAGAGAGACCTAATCCAACTCCCACACCTCTGTGGCTACTTTCTGAGTTCCTGTTAAAAATATCTGCTCCTCTTGTTCTTGTTAGTGCTGTTTCTCCCACCCTCTGTCTCCTTATTTCTCTCTATAGACTGTATTTTGAGTCTGGTACACTACACTTTTTCTGATGCTCTATATGCCCTGTTACCCTTCCAAGCTTGCAGTATTTCCACCTAAACTGTTAGCTAAATCACTACTGAACAATCTTTCCCATTGGGAAACACACCAAGGAAAGCAAGGAGAGAGAAGCAGCAATGAAAGCAATGCTCCCAGGACCTCCCGCTGACTTCCTTGGCACTGCAACCCTGGAGACCTGCTGCCAGAGACTCTCCAGCTGATCTCACTCCACTACTGAGGAGGTGAATGCAACAGGAGTTTAGGGTGATTCATGTGTGTGGAACTATCAGAGGCAGAAGTAGACACTGTAACAATGAACATATTACAAGAACATTAAAAGAAACACTTAGAAGGGAGCAAAGATTACAGTGAACAAGTGACAAATTTTGATTTGTTTGTGAAATTCCTAGACAGGAGAAAGCACACAAAGGTATCTGAGCTGCAGACCAAGGTATACAGAGTTTCATAATATAGTTAGCAAAGAATAATACAAACCACAGAAAGACACAGAGGAGTGAAAATACCGCCTGCTGATCTCTTTGCAGCCCTGAAGGAGATATCCTCCCAGAGACCCTCCTGCTGATCTCACTCCATTACTGAAAAAGTTAAATACAAAAGCAAACACTATCTCAGTCAGACATAATTTTATTGTAGATTCCCTGTCATCTTGATGGGGACAGGATAAGCATTTCTTAGACCACCCTAACCAACTTTCCAGGGAAAGAGGATGAATGCTGGTACAGAGATGTCTCCTAGGTGGGGATCCATACAATTTTTATCCCCTCCACTTTGAGAAGTGGAAGGAAACATTTTGCAATATAGTCTCAACAGAGATTCTATTATGTGGGAAAAGAAATGAAAAATACATGTTAGATTAATAAATCAAACAAAGAATAATAATACCTTTCACTCGTATACAGCCTTGCTCTTTAGAAAGGGGGCTACATATCATACTATTCAAATCACAAATAATGTAACTTGTAACACCATTTTACAGATGGGAAACAGCCTTAGTTCCATCTGGTATAGGGTCTCTTTCCTCCCTCTTTGTGGTTCTTTTTACATTCTCCCATAAGTAGAACATGAACCTTATTGTGCTAATTCAAACTGAGCTTTCAAATCCATGACATTTGAGTGGGTACAAAATTTGGCAAAACGAGTGTTGCAATTCCTTGTTTCTATGCCTGCCTTTCTGTCCTTGGATTCCAATATATATATTAGAAATGGTCAAAAACCAAGGGAAAAATAATGGGAAAACCATTTCTTTTTTTGTCTAACAAATATTTCATGGAAATGTTCTGAGCATCTCTAATAAATATATTGATATTTATATTGATATTTTATTTGGTTAACAATAGATGTGTGCTATTACTGATATGAAAAGCATGTATTGTGGGATAACTGTAAAATTAATCAAAAAAGTTTTAGATTAGAAAAGGAGACTGAGGCATCATGATTTTGAAATATGACATACTTTAGAGTGAATAAAAGATAGATGCCCCAAAACTTGGTAAGAAAATAAGAGACTCAAAAATAACAGAATATGAACAGAAGCAAAGAAAGAACAGGGTTGAGGGAGTTTAGGGTGATTTATGTGTGTAACTGACTACCAGAGGCAGAAGTAGGAGCAGTAACCATGAACATATTCCAAGACCATTAAAAGAAACACTTAGAGAGGAATAAAGATTACAGTGTACAAGTGACAGACAGTGATTTGTTTGCAAAATTGATAGATGGAAGAAACCATACAAAAAGTCTCAGAGATGCAGAATGAGGTAAACAGAGTTTCATAATATAGTTAGCAAAGAATAATACAAACCACAGAAAGTTATATAAAGGTGAAAATATTTTCCCAAGCTGGAAGCTATTGGGCACTAAGAACTAGGGAACAAACAGTTTATAGGACAGAAAAATTTTCACCTATCTCCATTATTACTGAAACACTAGCACTAAAGTAGTAGATCACCTAAACAGCTACATGGCTTTCAGATGCAGAACAAAATGTGCATCTATCATGGCTCTCAATGTCCATGAAGATGGCAAGTTTCCTTGGCAGTCATGGAGGGATTGGCCCTGTTGCACAGCTCAAGGCAGAGGACATGGACAGCACCCATTCTGGACACAAATGGCAGCCACAAACCTGAATAATGGATGGGCAGTGATTCAGATCTAGACCAGGTAGTGATGAAGAGTTGTTATCATTTGGTACTACTGACCTATCTGGATTTAGTTGTATGCAGTGTAGTGGTAGCTGTGTTAGTCCCAAGATATTAGAGACAAAGTGGGTGAGGTAATATCATTTAACTCACCCACCTTGTCTCCCTAATATCCTGAATTAGCTTAGTTCCAGTACATAAGCTTTCCTATTAAAAAAATTACTACCATATCCTTCATTAACTGGCAAACCTATTGGTAATCTCATTAGAGAGGCCTAGGAATACCCCTGATCAAAGTCTCTTTGAAATCAATAGGAATTTTTCTATTAACTTCAGCAGTTGAAGGATCAGGCCTTAGCACTAGAGATGATCCCCAAGAAAGGACTGAGGTGCCTTGATGGGTTTGTTTGTGGAAAGTCCTATTGACATTGGCATATCTCTTCCATGGATAAAGGCAATTGCAGTTTCCCTGGCTGCAAGTTCAGCACTTTTTTATACACAATACATTTATGCAAAATATTTTTAAAACTTTAAGGCCTAGATTTTCAGATGTTCCTAACACATTTAGGAGCACAAGTCCCACTGAAAGCAAAGGTTCTTGTGCTATCAGGCACTTCTGAAAATTTCACTCAAAGCCAATAGTTAATATAAAGGGCAAATATAAGTTTGTTCTATCTCCATGTGTCCGGCTAAGCTTGGATTAACCAGTGCGCACTTGGGGTATTTGCATAGGGGGTTCCCATTTCAGAGGGCATCCCAACTACTGAAAAAATAAAAACAACAAACACCACACCCACACCAACCCCCCGCCCCAAACTTACCTCTGCCAGCCCAAATCAATGATGCACATACATGTGGTTATGGTAGAAGTGGCTGGGGGAGGTGTCAGGTCATAGTGCCACTCAGGTTTGGCCTGGCTGACCCTCTGTCATAATGGAAGGGTGACCAGGCAAATTGGAGTGAGTGACATTGTGACCTGGCACACAGGGTCACAATGCCATTCTGTTTTGGCACGTAGGCAAAATCTCTGTCATCAAAATCAAAATCTGCCTCCCTGGGCAGCTGCCTAGTTTGCCTATGGCTAAAGCAGCCCCTGAATACCTGTAGGTAGCATGTACCAAAAAAATCAAGACGCACGCACACTATAGTTAATTGATCAATTAATTTTAAGTAAGAAATAGCATCTTGGAAACACATGAGAGGCTCAAACAAAAATTATTTAAAGAAAAGGAACTGTGGGTGAAAGAGTTACTGAGCAAGGAACATCGGGGCTGGGGTGCAATCTCCATAGTGCACAAGGCCCCAAAATTCTTTAATCTGGCACTGATCCCACTCTACAGCACAGAATTCCTCCTTTAAGGAATTCTTCTCTCATAGCATAGTGTTGGTGCAATATCTGAATGTGTGGTGTTGATTTCCTCTGGTGCATTTTCCAGGCCTTAATACTTGGTGCCATAGGGTTGGGCTTTTCATTGCTACAGAGGACAGCTGATAAAAGGTTTCATGGCTATTGTTGATTACTATGGCCACTGGAATTGTACCATCATTCAGGGTTGTTCAGAATTTGTTGCAGTTTCTGGACATGAATCCCTGATGGTTAGAGTTGGGCTTGATAAGTCGTTTGGCTGAAACTTGGCTGTAAATTGGGAGCAAGTGGGGCACACCTTGGAGGGAATCTGGCCTGGCCATGGACTTTATGACCATGCACCATTATGAGGCACACCCACAGAAAGACTGACTCATAGGAGAAGTTAGGGTTTAGGACAAGGGTTGGCAACCTACGGCATGCGTGCCAAGCACGGCACGCGAGCCGATTTTGAATGGCACGCAGCTGCCTGCCGCGGTTCCGACCCCCAGCTGCACTCAGCCCCCCCAGCCCACCGCTCTCCCCTGCTGGGGCAGGAGGCAGAAGTTTTGTCCTGCAGCAGCCAAGCTCCCTCCCTCCCCCGCTTCTTCCCACAGCCGTGGTGCAGCCTGCTTTCCTGCCCCTCCTCCTCTCCTTCCCTGCGCCGGCCCTTGCAAAGGGAGGGGGGAGGAGTGGCAGCATGCTCACTGCTCCGCAAAAGCCCCGCGGCCCCACTCTCCCGGCCGGAGCTCCAGCCGGCACGCGGCAGCCCCGCGGCCCCTTGCTAAAGCCGGCTCTGGGTAAAGGAGGCAGAGAAGAGGTAGGGTCGGGGCCTTGGGGAAGGGGGTGGAACAGGGCATATCCCTTCCAGCCCCCTGCCATGAGCCGCTCAGGGCAGAGGGCAGGGGGCTGGGAGCAAGCACCCCCACGAGCCGAGCACCCCAGCCCTCTGCTCTGAACCCCCCCACACACACAGCCTTCTGCCCTGCACCCCTCCAAGCCCCCAGCCCTCTGCCCTGACCTCTGAAGCCTCCCACACCTGCAGCCTTCTGCCCTGCACCTCCACACACCCCCATCCCTCTGCCCTGACATCTGAAGCCCCCCACACCCCCAGCCTTCTGCCCTGCACCTCCACACCCCTCCAGCCCTCTGCCCTGACCTCTGAACCCCTCCACACCCTCAGCCTTCTGCCCTGCATCTCCACACACCCCCAGCCCTCTGCCCTGACCTCTGAAGCCTCCCACACCCCCAGCCTTCTGCCCTGCACCTCCACACAACCCCAGACCTCTGCCCTGACCTCTGAAGCCCCCCACACCCACCCTTCTGGGGGCGTGGGAGGCTTCAGAGGTCAGGCCCCACTCAGCCCGCTGCCGGCCTAGGTGAACAGAACACCAGGCTGGCAGCGAGCTGAGCAGGCTGGTGGCGTAAGATCAGCATTTTAATTTAATTTTAAATGAAGCTTCTTAAATATTTTGAAAACCTTGTTTACTTTACATACAACAATAGTTTAGTTATATAATATATAGACTTATAGAGAGAGACCTTCTAAAAAATGTTAAAATGTATTACCGGCACGCAAAACCTTAAATTAAAGTACATTTACACCGTGCACCCCTACGATGTAAAAAAGGAACAGTCCCTGTATAACCTTCAGTGCAAGGACTGCAGTTTTGACCACCACTTGCACATGCCATGCAAGGTCTGAGGAAAGATTCCTTGCATTGTCTCCATGTACTGTGAAGCTCTATGACAATTTAGCCCTTAAGGGGCAGATACTGTGAATGTTTGTTCTTATTAACAAAGGTAACACATGTGCTGCCAGAAAATTCTAAGGCAAAGAGAAACCAGTTGCTGAAATATTCTCATGGATAGTGCTGCTATCAGCATGGTGGCAGAGATGATTGAATGGAACAAGAAAACCTCCTCCATTGACATTAGGTGGCAAGCAGAGGGGAGCATGAAGAAAGCTGTCAAACAATCCTCACTGTTTAAAAATAAATGTTACCACAGCAATCGTTCTGGGTTTCCTTTATAACTCCCATCTGCTTCACTTTCTCTTCCAGCTTCAGATGTAGAGAAGCCTAGGACTGTGATCCAAAGGTGACAATTGTGCACAAGTGCCAGAAGGGAACCTATCATCCCTACATCTCAAGTAGTGGAGCTGTGACTGCAATACTTATCACACGGAACTTGATAAAACTCCACTCTTCTGGCAGGTCAGAAGAAGGGCATGGCTATCACTGAGCTTCCTTCCTTAGAGAAGAACAGACAAGTGATTCAGCTGGCTACTGAATCAAAAGGTGTAAACATGATAGGGAGGACAGCTACTGTATGTACCACTCATTAGTGGCTTTCATAAAAATGAGCAGACTTGTTTTATTTCCAGATTGCACTGTGATGGAGGTCACTGAGATAAGTGAGTCAAATGTGGAGAGGGTGGTTCATGAGAAAAAACAGTCTTTTGCCCAAGCCCACAGATGTTAGAACTAGAGATGGAACTAAAAAAAATAAATCTAAAGCTGTTGCCCAAGGCTGGCTTTTATCGGTGTTTGTCTTTTGTCATTCAGTTCAGTGAGTTAGTTCATTCCTAAAGAGTGGCTAGAGCAAAGTTCATGTTCAAATGTATTTTTCAAAAGTAGGAATGATAGCTACCTTGGCAAAAGGACATATCTTGATGCATGCAAAGTTAAACAAAATCTTTCTTTCCATATGGTGGTCATAGTCATGATTTTGAACATCCCCCATGCCCCACAACAGTCACGCAGGAAGCTTAAAATAATGTTGTCAAGGCTACTTCCCCACTCTGAACTTTAGAGTACAGATGTGGGGGCCTGCATGAAAATTTCTAAGCTTAACTACCAGCTTAGATCTGGTCCGCTGCCACCACTCCCAATGTGCTAATTCCCTTCCCTGGGTAGCCTTGAGAGACTCTTCACCAATTCCCTGGTGGATCAAGATCCAACCCCCTTGGATCTAAAAACAAGGAAAAATCAATCAGGGTCTTAAAAAGAAGGCTTTTAATTAAAGAAAAAGGTAAAAAATCATCTCTGTAAAATCAGGATGGGAAATAACTTTACAGGGTAATCAAACTTAAAGAGCCCAGAGGACTCCCCTCTAGCCTTAGGTTCAAAGTTACAGCAAACAGAGGTAAACACCCTAGTAAAAGGTACATTTACAAGTTGAGAAAACAAAGATAAAACTAACATGCCTTGCCCAGCTGTTTACTTACAAGTTTGAAATATGAGAGACTTGTTCAGAAAGATTTGGAGAGCCTGGATTGATGTCTGGTCCCTCTTAGTCCCAAGAGCGAACAACCACCAAAACAAAGAGCACAAACAAAAGCCTTTCCCCCACCAAGATTTGAAAGTATCTTGTCCCCTTATTGGTCCTTTGGGTGAGGTGTCAGCCAGGTTACCAGAGCTTCTTAACCCTTTACAGGTAAAAGGATTTTGGAGTCTCTGGCCAGGAGGGATTTTATAGTATTGTACACAGGAGGGCTGTTACTCTTCCCTTTATAGTTATGACACGCCCCTCAAATCACAGATAGTGTTGGACAGCCGGTTCCACACTGGCTGTGATTTCTTCCTGGAGCTCTAGGTGAAAACAGAGTTAATAAGACACATGCACCTTTAGACATACTACTGATTATATAAAAACTAACAATATGTTCCACATTCCAAGAACAATGTTTAACCAGTTGATTCTGGGAAACTTTCCCAGGAGAGTGCATCAGCCACTTTGTTAGAAGCTCCTGAAATGTGTTGTATTTCAAAATCAAAATCTTGGAGAGCTAAACTCCACCGAAGAAGTTTTTTGTTTTTCCCCTTGGCGGTATGAAGCCACTGTAGTGCAGCATGGTCTGTTTGTAGTTGCAAACGCCGTCCCCAAACATATGGGCGTAGCTTTTCCAGCGCGTACACAATGGCGTAGCATTCCTTTTCGCTGATTGACCAGTGGCTTTCCCTCTCAGACAGTTTCTTGCTGAGAAACACGACAGGATGGAATTCTTGATCCGGTCCTTTCTGCATTAAACTGCTCCCACGCCCTGCTCGGATACATCTGTGGTTACTAGGAATGGTTTGTCAAAGTCTGGGGCCCTTAGCACAGGGTCAGACATGAGTGTCGCCTTAAGCTGGTTAAAGGCCTTTTGACACTCATCAGTCCACCGAACTGCATTTGGCTGTTTCTTTCTGGTTAGGTCTGTCAGCGGGGCAGCGATTTGGCTGTAGTGTGGTACAAATCACCTATAATATCCGGCCAAGCCTAAGAAGGATTGGACCTGTTTCTTTGACTTTGGAACCAGCCACTTTTGGATAGCATCCACTTTGGCCTGTAGGGGATTTATAGTTCCTTGACCCACCTGGTGCCCCAGGTAAGTCACTCTGTTTTGGCCTATTTGACACTTTTTAGCCTTAACAGTTAGTCCTGCCTGCCTGATGCGCTCAAAGACTTTTTCCAGGTGCTCCAGGTGTTCTGCCCATGAATCAGAAAAAATGGCCACATCATCGAGGTAGGCAATTGCAGATTCTCCCAATCCCGCTAGGAGACCATCTACAAGTCTTTGGAAGGTGGCGGGTGCATTTCACAGCCCAAAAGGGAGTACATTGAATTCATACACCCCTGCCTGGGTGACAAAGGCTGACCTTTCCTTGGCGGGTTCATCTAGTGGTACTTGCCAGTACCCCTTGGTTAAGTCTAAAGTAGAGATGAATTGGGCATGTCCCAATTTCTCCAATAGCTCATCTGTGCGTGGCATTGGATAGTTGTCAGGACGAGTTACAGCATTTAGCTTACGGTAGTCCACGCAAAAGCGTATTTCCCCATCTGGTTTGGGAACTAGAACCACTGGAGATGCCCATGCACTCTTAGAGGGGCAGATTATACCCATCTGTAGCATGTCCTGGATCTCCCTTTGTATAGCAGTTTGGGCATGAGGTGACTCCCGGTAGGGTGGGCTTCTAATTGGGTGAGCATTACCTGTGTCAATGGAGTGGTATGCCTGTTCGGTCCATCCTGGAGTGGCTGAAAACATTGGTGCAAAGCTAGTGCACAGCTCCTTGATCTGCTGTCGCTGCAGACATCCAAGGGTCACGGAGAGGTTCACCTCTTCCACGCCACCGTCACTTTTTCCTTCATAGTAGACACCTTCAGGCCACTCCGCGTCATTTGTTTCCTGGGCTGTAAACTGGAAAACCTTTAATTCTCTGGAATAAAAGGGCTTAAGAGAATTAACATGGTATACCTTAGGCTTTATGTTGGAGGTGGGGGATGCTATGAGATAGTTAACAGCTCTTAGGCACTCCTGGACCGTGAATGGTCCTTCTCACGACACTTCCATTTTATGGGCCTGGAGCGCCTTTAAGACCATGACTTGGTCTCCTACTTTGAAGGACCGTTCTCTGGAATGTTTATCATTCCAGGCCTTTTTCTCTTCCTGAGCATCCCTTAGGTTTTTTTTAGCAAGGGCTAAAGAGTGTCGGAGGGTGCTTTGTAGGTTGCTTATAAAGTCTAGAATGTTAGTTCCTGGAGAAGGCGTAAACCCCTCCCATTGCTGCTTCACCAACTGTAATGGCCCCTTAACCTCGCGGCCATACACAAATTCAAATGGTGAAAACCCTAAACTGGGATGTGGTACAGCCCTGTAGGCAAAAAGCAACTGCTGCAACACTAGGTCCCAATAATTGGAGTGTTCATTTATGAATTTACGTATCATGGCCCCCAAAGTTCCATTAAACCTCTCCACCAGGCCATTGGTTTGATGGTGGTAAGGGGTGGCAACCAAGTGATTCACCCCATGAGCTTCCCACAGGTTTTTCATGGTCCCTGCCAGGAAATTAGTTCCCGAATCTGTAAGGATGTCGGAGGGCCAACCTACCCTGGCAAACATGTCTGCTAATGCCTGGCACACACTTTTAGCCCTGGTGTTGCTTAAGTGTACTGCTTCCAGCCATCAGGTAGCAAAATCCATGAAAGTCAGTATGTACTGCTTTCCTCTGTGTGTCTTCTTTGGGAAAGGACCCAGAATATCCACAGCTACTGTCTGAAATGGGACCTCAATTATGGGTAGTGGCTGGAGAGGGGCTTTGACCTGGTCTTGGGGCTTTCCCACTCGTTGGCACACCTCACAAGACCAGACAAAATTAGCAATGTCCTGGCCCATTCCTTCCCAGTGGAAGGACTTCCCCAACCAGTCTTTGGTTCTGTTTACCCCAGAATGGCCTCTGGGATAATCATGGGCTAAGCTCAAGAGATTTACCCGATACTTAGTGGGAACTACCAACTGCCTTGGAGGAGGCCAGTCTTCTGGGTGCCCACCAGAAAGAGTCTCCTTGTATAAAAGTCCTTGTTCTACCACAAACCGGGATCAGTTAGAAGAGCTGAGAGGCGGTGGGGTGCTCCATGCCGCCGCCCAAGCTTTCTGAAGGCTGTCATCTGCTTCCTGCTCAGCCTGGAACTGTTCCCTTGATGCTGGAGACATCAGTTCCTCCTTGGACTGTGGACTTGGGCTTGGTCCCTTTGGAAGCGATGCAGGTGCTGGGGCTGTTTCCGTTGACTGTGAACCACTGTCCGCTGGTGCACTGTGTTGTATTTCAGGCTCTGGCTGAGCCTCTTGGGTAGGGTTATCTGCGGCTTCTGCCAGTTCAGGCTCGCTGTTGCCCTCTGGTGTTGGAGTTGTATACGGGTTTGCAAACGCTGTACTCAGTGCTGGCAATGGTTCTGGCGCTGGTTGTGTTGTCAGTTCCGGTTCTGGGACTGGCTTTGGCTGGGTCTCTGGGATTGGATCCACTACGGCTGTTGCAGTCGTTGGCAGCGGATCCGGTTCCACCATCTTTGTCTGGGTCTCTGGTACCACAGACGGGGCCCTGGTGGACGGCTCAGGAACAGGGATGGGGGTGAAAGCTTGCTTAGCCTGGCTGCGGGTGACTATTCCCACCCTCTTGGCTAGCTTCACATGGTTGGCCAAGTCTTCCCCCAGCAGCATGGGGATGGGATAATTGTCATAGACTGCAAAAGTCCACATTCCTGACCAGCCCTTGTATTGGACATGTAACTTGGCTGTAGGCAAGGTTACAGAGTGTGACATGAAGGGTTGAATTGTCACCGGAGTCTCTGGGTTGATGAGTTTGGGGTCCACTAGGGATTGGTGGATAGTCGACACTTGTGCCCCAGTGTCCCTCCACGCGATAACCTTCTTTCCGCCCACTCTCAAGGTTTCCCTTCGCTCCGAGGGTATGAGACAGGCATCTGGGCCTGGGGATCTTTGGTGTGAATGTGGTGTAATGAACTGTAATCGGTTGGGGTTCTTGGGGCAGTGGGCCTTTATATGTCCCAGTTCATTACATTTAAAACATCACCCTGCTAAGGTATCACCGGGGCGATGTTGGTTGGTGGAGACTGGTGTGGTGGGGTGAGAAGGCATCTCGGGTTTCCCTTGGGATGTAGGTGGGGCCTTGGGTTGTCCCCGGTGGTAAGGTTTTGTTTCTGGTTGCCCCTTCTGATATTCACTCCAACTGCTACTAGTTTTTTTCTTTTCTGCCACCTCCACCCATTTGGCTCCAATCTCCCCCGCCTCGGTTACAGTTTTGGGCTTCCCATCTAGGATGTACCTTTCTATTTCCTCAGGAACACCCTCTAAAAACTGCTCCATTTGCATTAGGAAGGGCAACTCTTCCGTAGATTTAACATTTGCTCCTGATATCCAGGCATCCCAATTTTTCCCAATGTGGTAGGCATGTCGGGTAAATGACACATCTGGTTTCCACCTCAGGGCTCTGAACTGCTGACGGGCATGCTCAGGTGTTAGCCCCATTCTGATTCTGACCTTGTTTTTAAAAAGTTCATAACTGTTCATGTGTTCCTTAGGTATTTTAGCCGCCACCTCGGCTAAGGGTCCACTGAGCTGCGGCCTCAGCTCTACCATGTACTGGTCTGGAGTGATGCTGTACCCAAGGCAGGCCCTTTCAAAATTTTCTAAGAAGGCCTCAGTATCATTGCCTGCCTTGTAGGTGGGGAATTTTCTGGGATGTCTATGTCTTGATTTTACACTTCTGAAGTAAATAGATTAAAATAAGGATGATGATGATTCAGAGCAGATACCTCACAAGAGCCAAAACAGTATTTTTGAGATCCCATTTTTCTCTTGAGAGACCAGCAGGTTCAAAATGTTAAGTTTACGGCTATAGAAAATGCTAAATTCTTCCTGTAGTGTATGTTTGTGGGGGATTTTATCGCTTATTTCTCTCTTTGTCCCTGAAGCAGAACTTCTCTTTTCATGTTCACTTTTATGGGTCATGTTGTGTGACTGAGTGACAGAAAGATTGGGAAAGTGTTCTAGTCAGGTACTTCCCTAACAAGTTTTAAGTCATGACAACGTAGGTTGATTTCATGTGTTCCTGCCTCTAATGTCTACTTGAGCTGACTACTAAGAGCTCTACACATACATTCCTGTAATAGTCTGTAGCTGTGCAGTTGGAGTCTTAGTGTACTCCAACTGCACAGTTTTCCTGCTAACAGTAGCTTCTGGAACCTCTTATACTGACAGCTCACTGTAAAAATAAACAGAAATAAGGGCAGTTTACTGTACAATGGCATTTACATGGAAAGAAAACACATGCATCCTACATTTTAAAAATACATTTCCTATAAATAGAAACATGCAGTTCTTAACTTGGACAGTGAGAAACTAACTAGCTAGGCCAACGTCTTCAAAAGTGACCAATTGCAGAAAGGCCCATGGATACTGAAGGACAAATTCTGCTCTAACTAGTCTATATCAGTAAAGTCAGTAGGATTGCACAGGTGTAATCTAGTGCAAAATTTGGCCCTTGATATTTCAGCCTCTTTTTAGTTCTGGACTTGGGATTCTTTTCACCTCCTAGCTAGCTTTTCAACTTCCTTCCCGTGGTTGGTCTTTTCTCCTTCAAAATTTCCCCATAATCAGGGCAATACCCTGAACTGACAAAGGTATACATCCTCTGGAAATTAATGAGAGCTTTTGACCAAGGACTGCAGCATTAGCAAGAGTGAGATGTCCAGCTGGTAATCATAAAGGTTACGTGGAACTAGCCAACTCCTGTGGCAACAAGCAGAATTTATCTACTGGCCTTTGGTTTTCACATCTGATTCTATGATACATGAGTTCAGTATTTCCTGCCCCCTCCCACAATTAAAATCTTCCAAAAACCTGTTTGGCTTTTTTTTCCCCTAATGGTGAAAAAAAATACACTTCCTGAAGATTTTCTTTTTCTTTTTTTCACAAAAATAGCAAAATGATAAATTCACTGGAATTGCTTGACATACCAAATGTTTTATACACTTTCCACAGAAGGACATAATGTTGTTTACCACACATCACTTTAGAAGCTTGAACTAAGGAAAGGATAGACAGATATGAAGGCCTAGACCCACAGGGCTAATTCTATCCCCACAGAGACCTATTTTCGGGTTCCACATTAAATGCAGCAACCTTTCAGGAGAACAGCTAATCTTGATCTCATGAGATTTTTGGGGTAGAAGACAAAATTTTAGTGCTGTTGGGTCTACAGCCAACCATAAACCTTTTACCCTGATTTAATCACAAATGCAAACCATGAAATCTACTCTAAACTGGATCCATCAGCCCATCTCTAATATCTTCGCTTTGTGCTATGTCTCATACCCATAAGTTGTTCTCATTACTTTTACTTTTCTGCTGCAGAATATAGTGAGAAGTGAAGCCTGCCCTCTGAGCTGTCTTTCAAGCTTCTTTATACAGACTAATAGCAGCAGTAGGAGTTCATTGCTATTATTTTAATCTTACTCTACATTTTTCAAGATATTGTATCAAGGTTGAAAAGTTACAAGTTTCACAATGTTGTTCACATCTGCAACAACAAAATATCCATCTTGCCTGATAAAATGTGGGGACACAGAAATTGGCATTTCACCCACTTCAGTGACTAGCTACCAGCCATATAACTATGGAGGGGAGAAGGGAACTCCATAAAGTCCACTATGGTCCTTATGCTGTAGACCTAAGATATCTTTGCAGTGCTTAACTTCGGTGACAGGCAACATGGAAAACAGAGATAAATCAATCAAATTGCTACTAATATAGGGATGTACTGAATTCAAAAACACTTTTAACCATCAGCCTGTTAGACTCTTTGGCTGTCTAACTATTCTGCTAATATCTCACTTCAGATGAGATCTGCTGGGGCTTTTCCCACCAGATTGTTCTACTGTCATTGGGGCATCGTCTTCCCTTTGCTGCATGCGTGGAGGGAAGATAAACCAAGGCAGAACCACTGGGGTGGGGGCATGATGCTGCAAAAGCATAATGACTTTACATCCACAGACACCCTTCTACGCAAGCTCCAGGAAAACTTATGGACAGAAAGGTAGAAGCTAAGGAGCAGTGTGTGCTATAGGCCTTTACAGAGGCAGCTGATCTGTAAGCAGATAACTGCACCTACGTTAATGCTAGTAGAAGCACAATTGTCTTAGGATTCATGACTGAGCCCTCATTGGGAGAGTAGAATGGGTTGTGGGGTGAGATATTTGCACAGGTGCAGGGTAGGGGACAATGGAAGCACAGCCCTTCCAGGAGTTGTGCTGAGAAGGGAGAGAAAATTATGATGTGGCTCTTTATGAGAGGGTTAGAGCAAGTGTCTGGAAGTCATGAATGCAGGGTTCTATTCTTAGCTTTCCTAGTGGATCTAATGGGTTCTTGCACAAGTCATTTAACCTTCCTGTTCCTGGGTTTACCCATCCATACAATGGATATAAAAATGTCTACCTCCTAGTGGTACTATGAGACTTAAAACCAGATTGTGGCTCTGATCTTCCCCATGCTCTTTCAAGAGGCTAGTGCTGCCATGGACACTAACCAGGAGCAATGCCTCTGCTTTCCAATAGGATTGAGCTTAACCTCTCTCCACTGGTAAAAGCAGGGAGGGGAAGGTCCATTTCATGTCTCTCCCCTTGCATTCTTGTGCAAAGCTAGGCACTTTCTAACCCTCAGTTATTCAGTACACATACTGTAAGAACCTACTGCTAAAAAGTACTATGGAAGGGCAAAGGATCATATTAGTTGTTGTTAATATATCTGACAATTTTCACCACTGGTTAAAAAGTTTAAAAAACTGTGGTTTTTAAACAGCAGAGGTCTTTAAGCATCAGATATTCTAAATCTCTATGCAGCATCATTTATAATAATAAAAGCTCTTCGAATATTTTGCATAGCAACCGTTGCTAAGAAAAATCTGCAGCCTAGACCAAAATTCAAATCCTATCAGCATTTCCAGCAGCTGGAGAAGACTAAATATACATAGTTCAAATGGCTGGCTTCCTCCAGAAATTATATTTTTAGATGTTTCAAAGAGTAATACTGATTTAGTACATAGAAATATTCTTGCTAAATTATAAATATAGGTGGGGTGAGGAGGCTGGATCAAGACAGTACCAAAATTTGATTTGTGTATGGTTCAGGTGTTTACCAGTTCAGATCTGAAATCAAATCCATCTGCTCAACCAAAATAGCACGTCTTGTGATGAAGTTTCTGCACCCTCTCTCTGACCTCATCCCTTCTGCCTGCACTCAAGGTTGCTGAACAGCTCCCACCTTGCAACTAGCACTTTCAGAGAGGTTGCTGAGTCTGGACACAATCACTGTTTAATCATATGAGGCCCCATAGGGTGAGTAGTCAGTTCCTCCCACCACTCCTGGCTGTAAATATCTATCCCAGTTGCTCTAGCACAGACACCTAGCAGCTCCCAGAAGTCCTCAAAGGACTGGTAGACACTGATGGATCCTTCCAAAGAGAGATATTGATGGGGAGTTCCTAGCCAGCACCTCAAAAGCCTCCAGGAAGAAAAAAGATACTGAAGGGTTGAAGTTTTGAGAGTTCCCCCTACTTGAAGACTGCTAGTGGTGAGTGAGCAAGTGGAAGAGATGTGGGAATGGTTTGGGGTGGGACAAGGAAAGACTAAAATGGAGAAAACGATTTTGGTAAAACCTTGCCTATATAACTAACCTGGCTCAAAGGGGAGATCAGATTTGTGTAACTCGTCAGTGCGGACACTCATAGATTCCAAGGCCAGAAGGGACCATTGTGACCCTCTAGTCTGACCTCCTGTAGAACATAGGCCAGAGAACTTTGCTTAAAATAATCCCAAGAGCCTATCTTTTGGACACACCCATAGAATTCACATGTACAGCTGATGGATTTTTTAAAAAAATGAAATACTTCACCAATTTTTGACTAGTTCTAATCATCAGTGTCTGAGGATGTGATAACACAACTCTTCCCTATCAATGAGAGGGGTGTGAATTAGTCCCTGCCTTGGAATGGGTGATGGGGTGATTGAACTACTCCCACACTGACCTCAGTCTCTGACTACTAAAAACAAGATGCACGTTTAAACATCTTTATTTAAAACAAATACCTGTCAAGTAGACTCCTTTATTTCCTGCTAAAGAAAAGATAATAATTCCTTCTTTGGACATAGGGCACAAAAATCTTGTTTTTCAGAAGACTGACAGACAAAAAAAAATGGCCTCTAATGGGTTAGTCTTTCTAACAGTTTCCATGCGATATTTTTAAAGAAGGGAAATTATTATTTTTGTTGCTTCAAAAGTTAATATTTCACAGCTAACTTTTCAATAATTTTCATAGGCTTTAAATAAAACTTCTGTTTAATAATCCATGTAAAATGTGAGAGTGACCTATATCAAGGCACCTGGCCAGTCTTTAATGGCCCTCCTGTATCTGAACAAGAACTGTATCTTGCAGCACTTTGGAGATGACCATTTTGATACCATAAACAGGCTATTTTGATCATAAAACTCCTGGACTGTGCCTGGAACATTAATTGAATAATTTAGCCACCCATTCCTGATAAGCCATAAAATAGTCTGCATTTGGCTTGTGGCCTTTGCAGCCAGTTGATTTTGTTCTAGCTTTCCAGGTGAAGATATTGTGGTATCTATAGAATTGTAGCCATGACATCAGCCCCCAGGTCACTGACAATAGAACGGTCCATAGGACAACTGCACAACGTATCTGTCCAAATTAGAATCCTCACAGATAGCTACAAGGTCACTTTAGAAATTATGTCAACAGCTGGGCTGTGTCTGATTGGGTGAGCCCCCCACCCCCAGCATTTCTCTCCTCCTGCCATAAACTGAGTCCACTGCTGGGCATCCCAGTGCAATGGGATTGGCATTAACACCCCATTTATATGAATGTGCCAGTTCACCCCCTAAACCAATACAGGCAGATATTGCTGGTTTGGTCACATTTGGGGCACACTTCCAAACTTTTCTTCACAACCATGAGGCTAGCAACTTACTTTTTTCTTCTCATGAAAGCTTAGGATCTGATGTAATCACATGACTCCAGGACCTAGGGCCTTATGTTGGGATTTAGCAATGTATTTTAACAAAACAATCAATTTTAAGACTAAAGTGTTATGAATTATGAACTTAACTCGCATCCTTTCCTACAGGGAAGGGAATGAGGGAAATCCCCCAGACTCTGTACTTTCCGAAGGAAGGGGAGAGAGCAGAATGATGTGGGACTCCAAAGATGCTTGTTGCACATCTGCATAGCCCAGAAAGCAATGAGGGGGAGGGAAAGAGGCCCCACTGGCAATGAGGCAGACAGGGAAAGGGAATTTAAGAAAGCTAAGCAAAGTGGATACAGACCTGCCATGTAAATCATGTGACACTCACACATTTGGTAGGCCTGTAACAACATCCCACAAAACTGGTAAAATGGCAGGCACTTGTATGTGTGTGGCCCTCTGACACACACCACCCTGCAATTTAGGGGAACATGCTCTGAACTACAAGACAAGAGTCTAAAACCTAATCCCAGTTCTTCTACTGACACCTTTTAATATTTTTGTGCACTTCACAATCCTTTCTAACCAAGGCCTCAAACCCCTATCTTAAGGAGAGCAACAAACAACCCTTTTACAATTAAGGTGGCTGAAAAGTTAGACGAGGTCAGTGCAAGTAAATGTAGGAATATAACCCAGGCCTGTAATATGGCAGATCAAATTTTCATCCACTTTGTCACACAGCCTGTCAGAAGAAATGGTCCAGATTATATGCTTGTCTAATCTACACTAACAGTGTGGATCTTTGTCCCTCTCTAGTATCTAGAGCACGTATACAGGTTTTAAGTCTGTCAATACCTCCATGCTACTGTGTGTTGCTCTTTAATTCAAGTGGTAGAAGCTTATACTTTTAAATATAGAGATTGCAGGTTGAACCCCAGATGACCCAAACATGGGCATTGTTATACTTGGGTCTGCTCTATTTCCAGTGTTTGTGTTTTGGTTAATGGGAGTTTTCTTTAAGTACAGTATGGGGTACATATTCTAGGTAAGAAGACTAAGAGCAATGGGTGCACATAGTGGAAGATCCTGATTTTTTGAATGAAAAAAAAAAATCAGAATGTGATTTAATGAACACATCATTCCAGAAAACCAGCTTCACTCCTGAAGGTATAAAAGTGAACTGAATGCTTCAGGATATTGCAAATGCCATTCAGAGCCTTTTGTCTGTAGGCCACCAGTATGAATCCACCCCAGTAAATATTAATAGTTGCTCCCATTTAATGGATGTTTGATATCCCTTATATGCATTGAATTTGGTAGATCTAAGTTCCAGCACTCACCTGACAAACTCACTACAACACTTTGCACTAAGTGGTAGATTTAGCAGAGTGGCCAAGAGCTTCATGGGTGTGACAGGGTGGCCCTCCCCTTTAAGGCCTGAAGCCATCCAGTCCCTTCAATTAACTCTGCCCTGCAACACCTGGGAAGGGTGGAAGACTTAAAAGCAAGAAAAGTCCAGCTATAGGAAGGTAAGAGGGGAGGAATGTGGGTTGGTTCCTCTGACTTGAGCCCTCTGTAGGGGCTGGCTGAGGAAGAGATCCAGGGGAGAGCAGGGAGTCTCTCCACTAGAAGATCTGAAGGAAAACATATATGGCAATTTGGTCTTTTGGCAAGATCCTGGAAGGAGCCTGAGTGAGCCTAGGAGCAGAGGTCAGTGAGAAGGCCAGAGTTTTCCTAGGATTTTTTGTGGACACCTGGAGCTAAGGGGGCAAGGGCAAGGGCAGGGGCAGAGGAAGTTTCACAAACCCTGATGAGAAGCAGAAGTAATGAGAAGTGAGGAGGAAGAAGAAATGGGGTGTGCCCTGATGCAGGGAAAGAAGAAGTATTTACAGACTTGAGTGCAAAGCCCAGAAACTTTAATACCCTGGAAGGGGTGGGACTAGCTGGAGGGCTAAATCACCAAAGCAGTCTGGAAGGCATTGGTGCCTGGGAAGAGTTGTGGAAGATCAAGGAGAAACTTAAGACTAAGTTGCTTCAATGCTTTGCTATACGCATGTCTACACTGCCCTCTAGTTCGGACTACGGGGGTGTGAATAGCTAGGCTCAGCAAAGTGCGGTTCTATAAAACTCCCCTCTACTGTAGTCCTCTGCATTAGTGAAAACTAGGGACCTCTACGTTTGTGCTGGCAGCACCTACATGGGGGAGTTACAGTGTAGCACTTTGCTGAGCCCTGCTATTCACATCCCCATGGTCCAAACTGCTTGGCAATGTTGGGACACCATTAAAACAACTAAATATCAAGGCCCTAAAATTGAGATGCAACACAGGAAAATTTCTAATGAAGTTTTTTTCCCCTAATGATTCACAACAAAACTGGGCTTTGAATAAAAAGGGCCTTTTGAAAACCGATGTTTAAAGATGATGAGATGTTGACAGAAAAGGGTCATAATGGTTTGAATAATTTGCCCCCTCCAAATAGAAGAAGGGGTGCAGAGTATGATAACATACATATAACTAACAAAGCTTTTAATTTTACCATTTAGCACACCTTTGTTTTTATATTTCAATGCTATAAATCTGTGTATGTTAATAATTTGTAATTATCAACGGTAATGAGTACAGATGAGGTACCACTCAGGCTGAGGTCTGGCTGACATAAGTGAAATTTTTCCAATTCTTCTTTTACATTGAATTGTTGATCTGCTTAAAAGGATGTTATTGCTGACAGAACAAAGGTAATGGAAGTTTTGAGGTAAAAACACAAACCTGTAACAACAAGAACCTTTTTTTACTCTCAAAAATGAGGAACCGGGTGAGGAAAACATGACACAAACTGGATAAAGAAGCAAAAATGCAGAAGTGGGATAAATTGAAACTTGCGCTTGTATAAAATGCGCTTACATAAAAGCCAAAAGCTTGATGTGCTAAAAGCTGACTGGGAGAAAGTTAAGGAATATGGAAATGCGAAAAAATCCAAGTGAAAAAGGCCCAAATTAGAGAACACCGGAACAGAAACTGAAGGAACAGGTCTGAAGGATCAGACCAAGGAATCAGAGGAAACTACAACCATCAAGAAATGTAGGAGAACTTTCCAGTGCCCCAGAATATGATAACTTGGGCCCTCTGCCTGTTCCATCTTGTCAGTGGTTATTGTCTGGCATAAATATTTATAAATGTAAATGTTCAGATACTATAAGTGACAATTATCGGGGGGTACCCATGTTAGTCTGTATCCACAAAAACAAGGAGTCCGGTGGCACCTTAAAGACTAACACATTTATTTGGGCATAAGCTTCCGTGGGTAAAAAACCCACTTATTCAGATGCATGGAGTGAAAATTGCAGATGCAGGCATTGTTATACTGACACATGAAGAGAAGGGAGTTACTTCACAAGTGGAGAACCAGTGTTGACAGGGCCAATACAATCAGGGTGGATGTAGTTCACTCCCAATAATAGATGAGGAGGTGTCAATTCCAGCAGAGGTGAAGTTGCTTTTGTAGTGAGCCAGCCGTTCCCAGTTCCTATTCAAGCTCAAATTAATGGTGTTAAATTTGCAAATGAAGTTTAGTTATGCAGTTTCTCTTTGAATTGTTTCTGAAGTTTTTTTGTTCAAGTATGGCTATTTTTAAATCTGTTATAGAATGTCCAGGAGGATTGAAGTGTTCTCCTACTGGCTTTTGTATGTTACCATTCCTGATGTCCGATTTGTGTCCATTTATTCTTTTACGTAGAAAATGTCCGGTTTGGCCAATGTACATGGCAGAGGGGCATTGCTGGCAAATGATGGCATATATCACATTAGTAGATGTGCAGGTGAATGTGTCCCTGATGGTGTGGCTGATGTGGTTGGGTCCTCTGATGGTGTCGCTTGAGTAGATATGGGGACAGAGTAGGCAACGAGGTTTGTTGCAGGGATAGGTTCCTGGGTTAATGTTTCTGTGTTGTGGTGTGTAGTTGCTGGTGAGTATTTGCTTCAGGTTGGGGGGCTGTCTGTAAGTGAGGACTGGCTTGCCTCACAAGGTCTGTGAGAGTGAGGGATCATTTTCCAGGATAGGTTGTAGATCAGGGGTCGGCAACGTTTGGCACGCGGCTCGCCAGGGTAAGCACCCTGGCGGGCCGGGCCAGTTTATTTACCTGCTGATGCAGTAGGTTCGGCCGATCGCGGCCCCCCACTGGCCACGGTTTGCCGTCCCCAGCCAATGGGGGTGGCGGGAAGCCACGGTCAGCACATCCCTCGCCCGCTCCGCTTCTTGGCGCCCCATTGGCCCGGGACGGCAAACCGTGGCGAGTGGGGGCCACGATCGGTCGAACCTGCCGCGTCAACAGGTAAATAAACTGGCCCAGCCCGCTAGGGTGCTTACCCTGGCGAGCCGCGTGCCAAACATTGCCGACCTGTGTTGTAGATCATTGATGATGTGCTGGAGAGGTTTTAGCTGGGGGCTGTATGTGATGGCCAGTGGTATTCTGTTATTTTCCTTGTTGGGCCTGTCCTATAGTAGGCGACTTCCGGGTACCCGTCTTGCTCTGTCAGTCTGGTTCCTCACTTCCCCAGGTGAGTATTGTAGTTTTAAGAATGCTTGCTAAAGCTCTTGTAGATGTTTGTCTCTGTCCGAAGGATTGGAGCAAATTCGGTTGTATCTTAGGGCTTAGCTGTAGATAATGGATCGTGTGATGTGTCCTGGATGGAAGCTGGAGGCATGTAAGTAAGTATAGTGGTCAGTAGGTTTCCAGTACAGGGTGGTGTTTATGTGACCATCACTTATTTGCACTGTAGTGTCCAGGAAGTGGATCTCTTGTGTGGACTGGTCTATGCTGAGGTTAATGGTGGAGTGGAAATTGTTGAAATCCAGGTGGAATTTTTCAAGGGCCTCCTTCCTGTGGGTCCATATGATGAAGATGTCATCAGTGTAGCACAAGTAGAGGACGAGCACTAGGAGACGAGAGCTGAGGAAGCGTTGTTCTAAGTCAGCCATAAAAATGTTGGCATACTTTGGGGCCATGCGGGTACCCATAGCAGTGCTGCTGACTTGAAAGTATAAGTTGTCCCCAAATCTGACAATAATTTTGTCCGAGACAAGATGGATGAGGTGATATCTTTTACTGGATCAACCTCTACTTGTGAGAGAGAGAAGCTTTTGAGCTTACACAGAGCTCTTCTTCAGGTCTGGGAAACTAACTCAGAGTGTCACTACTAAATAGAAGGTGGAACAGATGGTTTAACATAAGTAGTTAACACATATTTCAAGGGACCATTCAAGATGAAATGGTCAATTAACACTCTTCTGGTCACAGGGAGCAAAGGAAGGGAGAGAAGGAAAAACAGCTGGGTGGGGGAGGGGAAGATGCTAGTGGGTTTTTGTAATAAGCCATAAATCCATGTTCATTCCATGATTTTTAATGTTTAGCAAAGTTATGAATTTATGCTCCCAGGTTTATCTTTTGAAAGTCTTATGCAGGTTTCCTTTGAGGATGAGGACTGATAGGTCAGATATGGAGTGATGGCTTTGTGAAAAGTGTTCACCCATAGATGATGTGGTGTTTGTCTTTCATCATTTTCCTGTGTGAGCTCATTCAAGAGCATCGTGACTGTCTGGTTTTACCCAAATAGTTGCTATTGGGGCATTTAGTGCACTTGATAAGGTACACCACATGTTGTGATAGTTATCTGTAGGGTCCATGGATCTTGAAAAGTGTGTTGTGGGAGATGTTCATCAATAGTTCTGTCTGAAATTCTGTAAATAAAGGTGAAAATTGTTTAAGCCTAAATTAGGTGGACTTGTGACTCATTTCTCATCCCAACCCCAAGAGTGCCCTAAATTGTGAGAAAGTGTTGCAGGGTGGTGAGTTTTGTAAAATGGGTTATGGAGAATGTAGCACCTCTGTTATTCCTGGGGGATGTTTGCCTTGGTCAGGATTGAGCTAGAGGCATGATGATAGGACAAGAGTCTGGTGGAAGCATCATCTGCTGCTACTCTGTAGATGACCTGTGAGGTCTTCATTCACCAAGGCTGCATAAGCACTAAATCCATACAATTTATTTAAAGCCATGTTTCTCTTATATGCAGCCTAGTGCTTTAAATAACTTCATAGATTAGAAAGCCAGAAAGGACTATTGTGATCATCTAGTGTGTCATCTTGCATGACACCGGCCATTGGACTTCCCTTAATTAATTCCTTTTGAACTAGAGGTTTGTTTTTTTTTTAAAGAAAAAAATCCAATCTTGATTTAAAAATCACCAGTGATTGAGAATCCACCACAACCCTTGGTAAATTGTTCAAATGGCTAATTACCCTCACTTGAAAATTTACGCCGTATTTTCAGTTTGAATTTATCTGGCTTTCCCTCCAGCCATTGGCTCTTTTTATATCTTTGTCTACTAGATTGAAGAGCCCACTGTCAAAGTTTTGTTCCCAATGTAGGTTCTTACAGGCTGTGATCAAGTTATGCCTTATCCTTCTGTTTGTGACAATAAACAGATTGAGTTTCTTGAATATATAACTATAAGGAATCCTTTCCAATCTTTTAATCATTGTCACAGCTCTTTTCTGAGCCCTTTCCAATTTATCAACATCCTTTCTGAATTGTAGATATCAGAATGGGACAGAGTTTTCCATAAGTGGTCACCCCAGTGCCAAATACAAGAGTAGTAACCTTCCTACCTCTTCTCAAGATTCCCCTGTTTGTACATCAAAGCATTATGTTAGCCCTTCTAGCCACAGCATCACACTAGGAGTTCATGTTCAGATGACTACTTAGCATGACCCTCCCAAATCTTTTTCAGAGTTACTGTTTCACAGTGCACAAAATGCCACACTTGGAGCTGCACAGAATTTGGCAGCTAGGTTAAAATCTGCTGGAATTTTCATTTTTTGAGAGAGGTCATTATCTTAGAAGCCTTGTCAAAATCTACTCTTCAATGTGCATATCTCAATTGTTCCAAAATCAATCACCAGGTCACATGAAGACCTTATGGAAGGACCTATGGTTTCATCTTCTCGGTATGTTTTTTGGCAGAAAAGGACAACCATACTACCAATTCCAAGTGTAAAATCATGATTCAGATCTCTGAAACCATGAGATTCCTAAAAATATAATAAATTGTATGTTCTTTTATTTGTCTTTGAGCCTTTAGGATTCATGTTTTTGAATGAATCTGGGCCAATCTGTGGGCACATCTAGGTAGAACTTATCTGTTGCATTGGATGTAGGCATCTTTCCTTTGTCCCTATTGCTCTTCCATTGGAGCTGCTTTGAGAAGTCAATTTTGTCAACATGGCATGTAGGATGGTAGGACACTGAACCAATTCACTTAGTCTTCTATTGACTTTCACCCTTCACACAGTACTTTGTTACTGCAATCAAAAGATATAAAACTACCCAAGCATGCTGAAGATTTTGTACTATTAGGGAAAATATAAACAGACTCCCTATTAATATCACCATTTGCCTTGTAATATTTGCTATATAAAAGCTAATAACAATATATTGTGTTGAATAAAGTCTTAGGCCAAAGACCATTTCTGTTTTTGTTCTGGAGTATAGTTATTACTAAGTTAACAAGGAGTATTCACAATGGATTAATAGTGTTATACTGATATATGCTCCCCCTCTCTCTTAACTCTGGTCTCCTGAATCTTTATGGTTATTAGGAAGAATTACTACCTTCTCTCATCATACATTTACATTGTATTTATCTGAAAAGCTCACACTATTCCTTTTACTGAAGCTGGAATGTAGGTTAACAACATATCCAGAGCCCTCCTTGTGAACCTCAAAGCCTTCTGACAAGGAATATCAATGCAAACTACCTTATAATGTAATGCAAACGTAGTTCTGTGTGTGGGTTCTTTCTTTAGGACTCTCCTTGCACTCTATTCACATTATCATCAGAACACTTAACTAGGCACCTATATCATTAAAATTACAATTGCACTGAACCTTTTTAATTGCCACAGAAATATACCAAATATAGATATGTAAAATCCAGACTTTTCACATTCCTGCAGATTACAACTGGATTACAATTCAAAATTTTTACTAATATGAGACCACCTTCAAACTGAGGACTGAAATCCAATGGTAAAATTTCTGTTAACTTCAATGGAACTTGGGTTAGCCCATTAAATAATTGGTATTTCAACACCATGATATTCTGCTGAGGTTTCATTTTTTTTAAAAAGGAATATCACATACTGTATTGTCAAGCAGCCAAGCAAAAAAATATCTTTAATAGTACCTAGATTTCAGTTCAAAGCAACAGAAAAATTCAATTCAAATACACTTTAAAAAAGATTGGTAAAATAAATGTTATTATGGAACTTCTTCACAAAAAAGCCCTGGAAAATAAATATTTCACAGTTTGCCACAGGCTTCTGTAGGATGGAAGCCACACATTATTTTAATAACATTGGAAACTTTACTAAGAAATGTAAAGTAAAGGTAAATGCAACTTCATAAATACATAAGATACCAGGGAAGTTGTCAGTCCATACAAACTACTTGCAAAATCAGGCAGAAAATTGTGCAATGAGTAGATACAAAATGGTGGTGCTTTTGCTTCAAATTCTCAACTAGAGGAGTGGCAGATTTTGTCTTAGAACATTCTTCCCATTGTATATTTCTTGTTTGGGATTACATAAATTTTGAGGGAATCACAAAATTTCGTGGATTATGTTCTGCATCTTTATTCTCCTACTGCTGTTTTACCTTAGCACTTCCTGTTTAAATAATGTCCCTGAATCCAGAAAGTACTTTGTGGACTGCTGGGATATATAGTCAAGTTCATCCCCAGGGTGTCACAGTTTGTTGGTACCATTCTTAGTTCTAGAGGGAATTTGAAAGAACTCTACAGGAGCAAAGTAGAGCTCAAAGTTTGGAGAGAGGCCCTCATTAATTTCTGCTTTTCAGATTTGTTTGGCCTGAACAAATCTATGGTGATCACTTTCATTTTACAGAAACAAAAGGTTAACTGTTTGAAAAGTCTGCGACACATTTATAGAAAAGCAGCTAACAATGTTTAGCTAGTGGAAAAAAATTATACATGCCTATCACAGTATATGATCCTTTACATTATTATTATTGCCTGAAAATATATTTTCAATCTGATCTAGTGCTTTTTAATAACTCCTGCATAGATACAAGTCATGGAACATTAGCTAATAATAATGTCATTCATTAAAGTACAGAATGGCTGGTCATTTGTGCTGTGAAATTTCTTGACAATATTGTGGCTTTGATTAGCTTCTAATTTCTGTGCAACTCCCTTGCTCTCACTACTATGAACTGGAGTAGCAAGAAGCAGGAGTTTTGAATATGGCTAAGCAACACTTGCGTTGTTGTTGTTGTTTTCTAAAGGAGGATTTTCTAAGTGCATAGAATAGGATAATTTCATAATCCCATCACAAAGTAGCCTCTGTTGCTCTGTCAAAAGAATCAGAACTTTTCAACCAGCAAATTCTTTCTCCTTATTTCTTCATGCTGTGTTGAAAGGTACATCCAAACAGCACATAAAACAAGGGAGTAATTTTACCTCTGATTTCTCTCGATATGTACAAGCCATTTAAACTTCACCCTCAAGGTTTGTATTCACAAGAGAAACCTCTGATTAAAATATAGCCTTGTAGTGTGCAGCTGAGTTCTTTATTCTCTGTGCGATAAATGAATGAGGGCAATAAATGTATAAAAAGCCCTACTTTAGAAAAATCATAATGAATGATTCTAACATCAGGGGAGTCATTAGCTGTTGATCCAATAGCAGGTTATGACTTTAAGTCTTTATTCCAATTATAAAAGTACATTTAAAAAAAAATTCAAAGGTAGCAAAATGGCCTCCTACATTGTGTAAAATGGAGCATTTTAGAGCAAAAAGTTTTGTAATAGCAGAGGATCAAAGTGCCAAGAATTAACACAAGTTGCATATAATGAACAGTCTGAACATGAGGTGGTTGATGGGACTGATAAATTCATAAAACCAAATAAAATTATGAAGCTGGTTTTGAGGGAGGGAAGGAAATTAATGCTGCTGAGGGACTGTGGTTTGTGTCATAAACCAGTTGAATCTCCCTTATGGTTTAATATACAAATATTGCTTATTTCTCTGTTTTTAAAGTGCACTTATTTTCATCTTTGGCCTCCTCACCTGAAATTTACTCACTTATCCATTGCCACAAGGGACTATGTCTACCACCAAAATATTTCTTGATTTCCCCCACACGTGAGTCAGGTAAAAGCAGGGACTGAAAATTACACTGGGATGAGGCCCTGATTTTCAAATGCAATCCTGGATCATGTGCAGTGTTCAACTTCACTTTCCCATAACCTGCCATGGCTAAGGACACATATTTTACAATGCAGGATGAATGGGGATTCAAGGTTGCCCAGCAATCTAGCTTTCAACCTTTCATTTCCAGTCCTGGCAAGTTGTAAAGTACCCTTAAACTTTGTAAACTGGCTAATTCCCAAGTGCTTTTCAAAGGGAAATTTCTAGACTTATTTTGGAGCTAGTAAGGAGTCCTATGCCACAGAGCAGGAAGATCTGTGACCCAGATATTATAGTTTAAAAGGATCGGGTAGGACTCCTTTCTACAGTGATTTCTCTCTGGTTCAGTTTCTCCACATGCAGAGGAACCAACCATTTCTTCTCTGCCAGCCTCCGACTCTAAGCTCCTTGTTTTCAAATCCTGACCCCTTGTACCATGCTTCACCCCTTCCAAAACTTAATCAAGGAAGCCACAAGAGTCAAGTGACTCATTTTAACATTAGCCACTGGGGGACAAAAACCTCCTGATACTGAAACCATAAAAATTACACCCTACATATACCATGGCGTATGCATGCAGATGCACAGGAGCTATATTTAGCTGGTGAGCTACAGGGAGAGTTTCTATATGGGTGAACATCAGGAAAGCAATCAGCAGGCCGAGAAACCAGGTGGTGGAGCACTATTTTAAAATGATTCAAGCTGTGTGTTGGGTAACAAGGTTAAATGAAGGTGGAAGAGTTAGGAGAACTCATACTATAACATTATCCTCAGCTTGATGCACTGATAAAAAATACATGCATGGAGTGTGCTTAGAGAAAATGTGTCAATGGTATGTACAGCGCATTGTCTTTCGGTCTGACTTTTTGTCCTTTTGTACAAAAGTCTCTTCCCAAGTCTTTCATTATCTGATTTAAATCCTAAATGTTCGAGTCGGAGACTCTTTGGCTTTACTTAGAGTTCCTCAGAGGGAAGCATCTATTCTAGGCAATTTGCAAGTCCTCCTAGGGTAAGACGAGTTGTTTATCTGAGTTTTACTTTTGAAATGGGTGATGATAATGAGGTGTAATTGAGAATTGCTTTGGGCTCATTAATATGCATGTTGTCATCCACTTGTTTCCCTGTTTCCTTTAAAGTCACCTTCTTGAGCTCTTGGAATATAACTTGTAAATTATCATAGCACTTTTTCTTTCTTGAGTAATATTGCTGGGGGTGTGTGTTATTTTTGTTTTGTGTGTTTTGTTGTCAGAATTGTGGGTTTTTTAATGATTATGATTTGTTTTTGTTCTCTTACAGAGTTTCTGGTTTATTTTTCCTAACTGATTTTTCCATTAATGTGGGTTTTTGAATTTTCTAGTTGCCCTCAATGCACTGCTACTTAGAAGTATTTTAATGTACAAATAGGAAAACAAAAAGTCCTCCCTTGCATTTTAAACCTTTTTCTTCAATTAGACATTCACTAATATCTTAACTATGTTAATGGCTTGATTTTTTTTCCCCAGAGGTTCTTGGCGCTTCAGTAGCAGCTTGAGGTACACAGCACCTCTGAAAACCAGACTTTACATATTCAATCTTTATTTTGTCTTCCCATAAAACATCACAATTAAATACCTTGTTGTTGCATAGCAGGTCCCTGCTAGCTATTAAGATAGTTGCTGCTGTATTTGAACTTCCTATTTTTTTTCCCAACAAATCTTTATGGCCAATAGGTTAGATCTTTTGCCAGATACTTTTCCCCTTTCCAATGCAGCCACCCTTAAAAATGATGTCTTGGCCAAGGAGAGCTAAACCTACAGGTAAACTCCACATCCAATACGTACCTCTGAGCACCAACTGACAGAGGATGCTTACACAAGATGAGCTTCTTATCCCCCAAGGGTTTAGTATGTGGAATTGAACTGAAAATCCAAACATGGGTCCCAGCGTGACAATATTTTCTTTGTCATTTTCTCCCTTCTAAACAATCTGTTTTAGCGTTAAATCTCCTCCTCCTGCACAGAACTCAATAAATCAGATTTTTCTGCAGCAGATCCAGTCTTGTGGTCAGTGAGCAGCAGTAGTGCATAGACCAGTGGTTCCCAAACTGGGGTTTGTGAACCCCTGGGGGTTTGCGAAAGGTTACAGGGGGTTCTCGGGGGAAAAAAAATCTCTAATGGCAGTCAGAGCTGTCCCTAGGGATCCTGGGCAGCATGGGGCCAGCAGCCCAGAGCCCCTGGACTTCCAAGAGCTAAGCATGTCAAAGCAAGCATAGCTATCACACTGAGGAGATTTAAACTTCAAGACTCCTTATAAGAAATGGAAAGGGAGGTGGATATTTTTTGCTCTTTTTAAAATTAAATAGGCAGCTAGTATTGTTTTTAAAATTATTATGAACCATTTTAAGCTTTGCTATAATGTGCATTGTTTGCCTGGACTGCTAAAGACCTGATGCTTGTGTAGGAGGAACTCTTTGAGTTGGCTTCTTAAATGCTTTCATGCTGTTCCACATCTGATACTCCTTGATGAAACATAGGAGCCTTGTCTTAGAACAGGCTTATTCAAAGTGATACAAGCTACGAAAGTGAAATCTTGGAAGAGTGTTGCCGTGTTCATTATGTAATAAAAATACTGTAATGATAACTAATCATTAATAACAAATAGTGTGTAATAAACATGTCATAAAAACAAATTTTATATTTCCAAGATCACTGCTTTTATAATTTATACTCAGGTAAGGAGAAAATCCCTAGAAATATTCATTTTTAGGAGGGGGTTCACGAGACTTGACATTTTAGTGAAAGGGGTTCACAAGTTGTTAAAGTTTGGGAACCACTGGCATAGACCAACCTTCTGTGACTGTTCTTCCAACTTTTGCAGCCCCTCTGCACCAAGGAAACTGGATCCACATAGATTCTGAATCCCACAGACTCTTCCCCTGGCATGCTCCAGCTCATGACTCTTTGCTTTCCAACCTATGTAGGGTAGTATGTCATTCCACAATGGAGAAGGAGAGGAAGGATGGCCTTGTGCTTAAGGCACTGGACTATGATTTGGGAGATTGGGGTTCAGTACCTGGTTATTCAACAGATTCCCTGTGTAACCATGTCACAGATTTTTTAAATGTTCAATTTTGCTATAGGCAGCTAAATGGACTGACCGGATTTTCAAAAGTGCTCAGCACTCAGGAGCTTCTATTGTCAGAGTCCCAGTAGTTTTGGACCCTGCATAGTTTTGGGTCCAAGGGGCTGAGGGGAGTTGGATGGCCTCTTGCCTAGGCCCCATCTTTCCTCTAATCCTCATATTGCAATACCTGCTAAGCTGCTTCAGTGACCACTTGTGCCAGCATGACTTTCTTTCTGGCCCCCGGAGCTGGCTCATCCCTGAAATTTCTTTCTTTCCCCCTCCCCAGTCCACATGGCTGCCTTAAATGATTTGTCAGGGGAAAAAATGTGCAAGGATATTAAGTCTAAACGGTCTAAGGCAGTGTTGAAAAAAGTAGGAGCCCAGTCCTGCAAGGTTTTGACTTCAGTATGCCTAATCACATGAGTAAAGATTGCAGGATCAGACCATTAAGAATACAAACAAGTTTCTTTCATGGGCATTCATAGTTATATGAATTTATCTAAGGGTGAGCAGAAAATCAACAAAATAATAGGTGCAAATAATATGAAATTTCTCAGTTTGGTTGGTCAAATATCTTTCAAATGTATCTGTTCATTTTAGAAAGGGTATTTAAACAGATATTTTAATATAACACATTTGTGTGTCATATTGCTTGTTGTTGACTAGGCCAGATTTTCAAAAGAATTTAAGGTATTGGATGCTGCATTCCGTCTTCTACAGAGGCAACTAAATGAGAGCTGCACTCTTCTGAAAATCTGGTTGCAATTTTCAACTCTGAGCACTTCTGAAAATCTGTCTCAAAAGGTACCTTTATCTGTGGGTGCGCCTTACTGATTCATTAAGGCTTAATTAAGTATTCATAGCTTGATTCATAATTCTCAATCATATTTTTTAAACTTCAGGCTTGATACTTGGAGCCATATACTATATACTGTCCATAACATTCATTCTCCCGAAACTACCAGTAACTTCTATTATGATACTGGTGGAAAGAACCGCATACTTGATTCTTCTATTTTATTTGCATCAACTTCTAGCTCTTAACATTTTCCTTTCATTGCTTTTAAAGTAATTTTTAATCAGTCTCCTTTCTTTTGCTTTTTACTGTCATATACAATCAAATGAAAGAAGCAGGGTTTTTATTTTCATATAGTTTAGCATGACTTAAATCCATGTGATGTCTCTTCTTTAATTTAGAGTTTGTGAGAGACTGAGCAGTGGCCTAAGATCTTGAGAAGGTACACTAGCAAATAAGTCATTTGTGGACTGACTCAGACCCAGTTAGGGTCCAGGGGAAGGCCTATTGCAGTCAGTGAGAGATTTTTCACTGACTTCAATGGACATTGGGTCAAATTCTTGCATGAGATTCTCACATCCACTCCAGCCCCTTTTTACTCTGGATAAAGAGGTTGGAATAGCAGAAAGGGGCTCTTAATTCCCTGTAGCCAATTATAAAAGATATTAGGTATATTTAGGATATAACAGCGAAATACAAGAATTAATGTTGTAACACAGGGCCTTCAGGCATGTAAAATATTTAGCTTAGCCAAACAAGGCCATATCTCGAAAGATAGACTGACATGAGCAGCTAACCAATGAGTGACCATATGTCACCAGATGAAACAGTTACAGTAGTAGACAATGTACCAGTTAAAGCTGGTTAGAGTATTTTAGGGATTATTGCAGATGTAGGGTGTCAGCAATGGGCTAACCACAAGTTGTTATGGTGATTGAGTGACATATTTGTGAATGAGTATAAGAGGCTAACTTGTTAGTTACCATGAAAAATGGGGCACACCAAATTTGGTGGGGAGTGGAAGTATAGATAACGAAAGGGGATTGAAACCTTCATAAATGTGTCTGAACCCCAATGGGTTTCAGAATAAACACTATAATAGCTTGTGTGCCCTGGGAGACACGGATGACAGCCACTGGTAGTGGTGGCAATGAGGAGGACAATAATGACTCACACTTTGAGTTTCACAGAAGGAGTTGTGAGTGATGCTAGTCATAGGATTAACCACTTTGTATTATCTCTCTATCTGCTGTGGTATTTCCATGTTTGTGGGATTGCTTATCTGCTTTGTGGATTTGTTAATAAAGGGATGTGTGATAAATTGCAGATGTTTCTTGTGTGGTTCTCAGGTCTCTCATTCTAATAGCATCAGTGGTAATCTTCCTGATGTGGTAGCCATTCAGGAGACCAAACACTTATTGACAACTGTGGTCTTAAAAAATTAATCAATACACCAAGTAGGCTACAGGCACATATCGGGCTGAGGGAAAATGCCCTTGGTGCAACAACTGAGGAAGATAGATATACATTTTGAGAACCCACTGACACAGTGTAGTGTAGGGGATAGGACAGGGTTGGAGCTGCCGATGGGAGGGGAACACTGGGGACAAGACTACAGCACAGAGCATTGTGAAGATTCTGGGCATGGTTGTTGCCCATAGGGCAACTTGAGGAGTCTGCTATAACTTGAACATTCCCTCAGGGCTGGAGCTGCTCTGGGCTCTGGACCAGAGCAGAATTGGGAAAGCACAAGCATAATTTAAAGCCGACATAGTCCCTCACTCCTTTGGCTGTAAATTCTGTGCCTCTAACAGTCATATCTCAGAATTCACCTCTTCCTTATGACTGAGAGGATCATGATAATGTTTATTATGAAATCTGTCCCTTTGTGATTATACGTTTCCTCTCACCATTTGGTTTCTTAATTGCAGTCTGTCTATCGATTTAGTTCCGTTGTATGAAATTACCAGACCTCATAACTAGACTGGGCAGAATTTGATTTATATATACAGTAACTCCTCACTTAAAGTCGTCCCAGTTAATGTTGTTTCCTTGTTACGTAGTTGATCAATTAAGGAACATGCTCATTTAAAGTTGCGCAATGCTCCCTGATAATGTTGTTTGGCAGCTGCCTGCTTTCTCCACTGCTTGCAGAAAGAGCAGCCTATTGGAGCTGCTGGTGGGGGCTTAGAACCAGAGTGGACTGGCAGCCCCGCTATCAGCTCTCCGCTCCCCTAAATTCCCTGTGTGGCAGCCACCCAGCAGCAATTGCCAGGCAGTTCAGCTGTCCCTCCCCCCACTGCCATGTGTTGCTCCTGCCCTCTGCCTTGGAGCTGCTCCCAGGAGCCTCCTGCTTACTGTGCAGGGGAGGTGGAGAGCAGGGCTAATGTCAGAGTGTCCGCCTCCCCCGTGCTCCTGCACCTTATCTCCACAGAACAAGGGGGGGACACGACAGGACTCAGGACAGAGGGAGCTTGCTGGCAGCAGCTGCTGTCTCAATTTGCTGATCTACTTAAAAAAGTGGTGTATTTAGCGGGAGGTCAGCGTATTTAAAGGGGCAATGCTTGTCTCTCTTTCTCTCACACACGGTGTGTGTCTCTGTCTCTCTCTGCCATGCTGTCTCCCCTACCTCCATTCGTGCTGCCTTGTAGAGTGTGAGGCTACATCAACAACAATGTATTAACCCTGGAGGGCTCAGCTGAGTGCTAGTTCATCATTTAGCAGTAAGGTATTCCCTGGGAAATATCCCACCCTCTGACTTCACCACCTTCACAATCATCATTGCTGTGTACAGTATTAAATTGTTTGTTTAAAACTTATACTGTGTGTGTGTGTGTGTGTGTGTGTGTGTGTGTGTGTGTATAGATTAAAAAATATAGTCTTTTGTCTGGCGAAAAAAATTTCCCTGGAACCTAACCCCCCCATTTACATTGATTCTTATGGGGAAAGTGGATTCACTTAACATCATTTTGCTTAAAGTAGCATTTCTCAGGAACATAACCACAGCGTTAAGCAAGGAGTTACTGTATATGTATTTTCAAAGGCTAATACTGCAGTTTATTTCTAAGCATTTTTTTCCAATTTTATAGATTAGTATTTTCACAATTGTGGAAAGTTGGGTGGGAGGTGTCAGACAATTTAATGACAGCAGACGTGATTCAAAAGTTAAAACTTTATAAATTATTAAAAACACAAATTGTCAACATCAAATAGTAAAATATACAAAATATCCTTATTCAACAAATCATATCAGTTTTTACTATTCATTCACTAGTCCATTTGAAACAAGCCTAAATCAAAAGTCTAAATCACTGGATTTTTACTCTAATAAATTCCAAAACAGCAGTTTTCTCACTTTATCTGTAAATTTCTGTTATCAATGGAAATATATTTTCTGTGGTTTGTGTGTATGGTGCAATTGATGTTTGCCAATAAATATGTAATCCTTCCAAACCCATACGCATAACTATTTTTGTTACCGTTGGTGGTGATGGGGAAATACATTTTGACTCTTGGCTCCCTTCTATAATAAAGACTATAATTTTGGTCCATGTGCTTAGTAGTTAAAACTAATTCTAAGTGTGCTAATTTGCCCTGTTTTCCAAATGGAAAATGTGCTGGAGACAGTGAGTGTATAATTGTTAAATACACATTTCTATCTCACCTACTGCTATGATAGCAGTTTGCCACCATCATTCTTCCAGGTGGAAGAACAGATGTTTCACAGTTGACATCAGTGCTCCTCCTTGGCCAGCTGACAACGGAAGTCCATGACTCCCTCCCACTTCAAATCACAGATGTCACTTTTGAGACATTCCTTTACTAGGAGAGCAATCAAACTGTGACAAACTTGGCACTACCATGCGATATTATTTTGCACTTTGTGCATGTGTTCCTGCACATCTCTGTGTCTGCATGTGTGTTGATAAAGATCAACAGAATTATACCTGGGAACCGTAAGTGCCATGGCAAGGATTTAAATAAGTAGTTATCTGGGAATGGGATTTTTCTAAGGGATGAAATCCTGTTGGGACCACTTTCCATACCAAAAATAGATAGCATGTAAGCTTTGTTCTTTTTAAACTAAATTTGACATTCTTGCTGCATGAATGCTTCTCCTAGGCTTCCAAATATTGTTTATAATCAGGCCAAGTTCACACAGATTTAGTTCCCTGCTGCCTCAAACTACTTTGACACTCATTCCCTCTCCAGCTTTGGAAGAGGAGGAGAAGGTGTAAAGAAAACAGAAGTGTTTTGAAAGAATGCCAATTTGCAAACACTTGTGACAGGAGGCGGTTGTGTCTCCTCCTCCATATATTTTCAAATGTGAACAGTATTCAAAATGGAGACCAGATGGATAATTACAGCTCTCCAACATGCACTGCATCATTTTATTTATTTGAACCCCTGGTTGACAAAGTTGCAAGCAATGATTGTTTCAGTTTCTCCAAGCACTAACCTTTTTTTTTTACTGTTCTCTCTCTTTTATTTATTTATTTTTTTAATGTATGAAGTAATTCAGTCTTCACAATAACCCATAATTTGGTCTGCTCTTGCAAGTAGCAGACTGAATCAGGTTCTATGAAATGGCTGTAATGTAGTTTTCTGTGACTGCAGTTAAACCATGGAGATTCTACATACGATAAGCACTTCGAAATAGAGGGGTGGCACTTAACATGTGCATGCATATACAGAGTATCGGTGGTCTGTCCCTCTTGCAATCATTAGCTGTAAAACATCATGTAGCTATATCATCTGATTAACCCAATAAGCATTAGCAGATGCTATGGTATCATTTATTATTGGAAATTTCAACTTTGGAGCTGCACTTTAAAGATTTTTTTTTTTAAATACCTTCCCTCTGTTTTTTTAAAAGTGATTATGTGTATGTATTGGCATGTGTCCTTACAGGATTTAGCTGTAAAGACAGTTAATCCTGTATCCAATCTTCCTTGTCCCTATCCACCTCTGTCTCTCTGACTTTCTCTCCAGCTGTTTTTCCTTCTCTCCTCTCCTGCTACTCAGCAGCTTCAGGAACTTAAATGCCATGAAAGTCTTTACAACTCACTGCAAAAATTTTGGTTTCGGCTGGATTTGAGAGGGTAGGAACCGGGGAATAAGTTAATTAAAAACTGCAGTAAAAATAAAACAAAATCATTCACAGAATCTTTACAAGTGAGAGACAATCTGAATAATATTGACAAACAATGTATATTTAAAATAATATAGAAACTGTATATGGAATCTTTTCCCTAGTAAGTATTTTCTCAGGAACCACTTTTTCATAGTGGAAGGATACATGTCATACAATTAATGCATTTTAAAACTTTTTCTAATGATATGTTAAAGTAAATAGCAATGTACCAACAATAAAATACTGGTATATCCTGTGCATTAATATGGTATTGATTCACTTCTTGATGCCTTGAAATCACTCAGTCTTTAGTTTCATTCCTCATACAACGGCCATGTACCAATAGCCTAGTAAAGCACATCCTGTTGTGACTTATTGCTATACTGGCCAGTGATGTGACTTTATTCATGATGCTTTAGACGTCATGCTTCTGGAGGTGATATAAAAGCATTCCGGCCACCAACTATTCAGCATAAATGTGGGTATGTCAAATAATTGGAGGACTGTATTGTGCAAACAAGCAAATTAAATATTTCAAATTATAGTCCCTTGAGGCTGGGACAAACTCTTTGTTCTCTGGTTGTGCAGCACCTAGCATAGTGGGGTCCTGCTGTATGACTAGGGCCCCAGGCACTCTGGTAACACAAATAATACTAACTCAGTCCATCTCTAAGACTAAAGTATATTTCATTGCATTTAAAACACTCAAACGAAGCAAAAAGTAATAAGCGAGATCCAGCTCTAGATGGACACATACCCAAGGGTATTTAATGAGAAATACAACATGTGGGACGTGAGGAAAGCTTTCTCCAAATTTACAGGCTAAACAGTTTGCAGGGGAGAAATCCTTCCAAGCTTTCCTCATGTCCCACATGTTGTAATAAACACATAATTGGAAATGATTTATCCTGCAGGTTTTACACTGCCTTCTCCTACAACTTTTAGGAGTAAAGAAAGTACGTTTTCCTCCTTAATTAGTGTTACTGTCACTGGGAAGAAAACAAAACAAGGGGTGGGGAGTAATGGGCAAATCACTTCACTTCTCTGCATAGCTGAGCCTATCATTAACATAACCAAGTCTTTATCCATAAAGGCCTATCTCTTTAAAATAAATAAATAAAAAACACCCTCCCCGGCATCCACAACCACAGAAGAATAAAAAATATATGTAGTGCCAGATTGTGATCACTCCTATGGACTCACGGAGCAGATGAGTGTACAGGAACCACCACTGCCTTGCCCCCAGGAGATAGTCTATCTACTGAAGCACAATCTCCTATAGCATTCCCCTAGGGTTGTGCAACTCTGCAGTTGTTTACGCCTCATCCACAAAAGTGTATGCAATTTGTATAATCCAGCCCTGAAAATGGATGCCTCAGAGCAGGAAGCATACCAAAAAGTTCACTCCACTCTACATAGTGAAGGGATTCATAAGCAAAATTTCCTTTGCACAACACAAGCCAGGCAACGTCTACACTATGGTGTGATTTCCCAGCTCGTGTACACATACTTGCGCTAGCTCTCAACAAGCTAGCGTGAGTATAAATAGCAGTGTAACCATGGTGACATGGGCAAAGGTAGCACAGCTTAGCCATTGCAAATACAAACCCACTTGAAATCAGCACATGTGCCACTGCTACCCATGCTACCCTAGCTACAGTGCTATTTCTATTCACGCTACTCTCATCAAGCTAGCATGAGTCTGTGTACCTGAGGTGGGACACTCACTCTTAGCTCACAGGAGTAGCCATAGACATAGCCTATGGAAAGGTGTTTATTTTCTACTGAACTGCTAGGAACAGCAATGATACTTATCTAATGACTTGCATTCTCCTTGAGGTATATTGTCTATTCATAGTAATTATCTGTGACTTAGAATTTATCTTGAATTCTCTTTACTGCACTTGAACTGATTGCACACTCCCACGGTTAGAGTCAAAAGTGATATGACTGCATTCTTAATAACAGCTGCTGATACGTGTATACTTAAAAATATCACTTCTTCTGAAAGGTGTTTCTACTCACAGCAAGCAATATGAATATCTGAACATCTGCAGAATAGCTATGATGAAAAAACTCTGATATTAGCTTTAACCAGAAGGGACATTGACAAAGACTTTTATGGTCATGAACAGATCATATTTTAATTTATTATTGTTTGTTATATGAATTACAATCTCACGTAGAGGCCGCAGGCAAATTTGGTACCTCATTCAGTCAAAGACATAGTAAGAGACTTTACTGTCTAAACAGGAATGAAGCTGGGGAAAAGAAAGTTATCTAATTATTTACATCTCATGGACTGAGACACAGAGAGATTGATTTATCCAAGGTCACACTGGAAGCCTGAGGTAGAACCAGGAATCTAAGCCAGATTTCCTGCATCCTAGTCTAGCATCTTAACCACAGTGCCGTATCTCTTCTCAAGGGGCCTAGCCTCCCTGTTGTAGGTGCAAATTAGACTAATCTTTTTATACCTGCAATTGGATTGTGAGTGCAAATCTGCTATAGGTGTTAAAACCCAATCTGCGTATGTGCAAATTATGTGGTCAGATGTTCGAATGTTATGACTTGCCCATTAAATTCAATTTGTGGGTGCAAAAGTAAAGTTGAATAACAGAATCAATAAAATTTAAAATAAAAAGGTGAAAGTACGTGCTTCAAATGGAATATTTTAGAAGACTGTGATACATCTGAATGCTTGGCAGAAGTGCAGGCCTGCAAAGACTCTCCAGTCTTCCAAGATGCCTGTACAAACCTATATTCACACACACACACACACACACACAGTTTGATTTGTGTACACTAATCAGGCAATTGAACAAAGGCTATTGTTAGCTCCAATGTATAGTAGTTAGAGGTGCATCAGTGGTCAAAAAAGCAAGCAACATTCAGTGCGTGAGTTATCAGAGTCTGGCTATATTGTTAATGTAATTATTATTTTATTTTCACTATATACAGCAGTCCTTGAACAGAGGTAGTCACAAACAGCATGCAGGCAAACCCCTCATTCAGAAGGTTCATCACTTAATGCCAATGCACCATATCAAAGAAGCCACAGTGCATCAAAATTGACTCTAGTTAGTTTGTCAGAAAGAAAACAGTCTTGCTACTTGCAACAGCTCCCCAAAAGAAATTTAATCACAAAACTAGCAATAATATATCATTTCATCTGAATGAACAGTGCTAATGCTAAGAAATAGAAATTAAAAGACTGTAACAGTACTGTCTGGGACTTCTGCCATAACAATCTCACAATGCCATTATCTGAATTAGTTGTATGCTTTTGTGTGGTATACTGTGTTCAGATCTGATCAGCTCATTAGAAAAAAGGTGGTTGCATAAACTGAGGGGGTTCAGAGATGGACAACAAAAATTATTGACATGGAAAGTCTCTTATATGGGGAGAGATGGGGACTGCTTACCATAGAAAGAAGACATGATTAAAGTATGCAAAATAATGAGTTGTATATGAATTTTTCACATCACATAAGAACATTTCCAATCTACCTTTCTATACCAGAGACAAAGGTAGCAAATTTTAACACAAAGCAAAATTAGCATGTGGAATTCATTGCCACAAAATATCACGATGCCAAGAGGCATTGGATCCTCAGAAAGGATTGGTCATTTATGTGGATAACAAGAACTTTTAGAGTTACAACAGTTTAAAAAACAAAACCAAAAGTTTCAGAAGAATTACCAAATCCCCTGCATCGTGGCACAAGTCAATTTCTAACTAATGTGGGTTAGGAAGAAATGTTTTCTTGGTCAGGATATTCCATAATTGCCTCCCCTATGGTTTCTTCCACCTTCCTTTGAAGCAGATGGTACCTAGGAGTGCTGGCGACAGGATAGTGGACTAGATGGAATACTGGTCTGATCCAATATGGCAATTTCTATGTCCCTATGAAATTGCTATTTGGGATTTGACCCTGTGTACTGAAGTGTATGGCAAGTGTATACCATTAGCTTCAAGGTTGCAGAAAATGTTGCATACATAGCTATTTACCCACATACATATGCAGGGTTTTTTGTTTTCTCTCAGCAATTCTTAGTCCTAAAGACAATCTAAATCATGAGTGTAATAAGCACATCATTGGTTTTCCATTCCTTGTGCTTATTTATTAGTAGTACCTGACATTATTTTAATAAGGCAGCTAAGTGAAAATGTATCCAAAAAGTATGTGTATGTATGAGTCTCATAATTATCTGCTCATGTTAACAAGCACAGCTGACAATTTTTTATTTAGCGAAATGAGTGAAGCCCTTGAGCCCTGCCAACAGTGTTTTTCTGTTAATTAAAGTGCGACTTTCCCACCCGGCTTTTTGCTCCTAGTAGACAGCTGAGAGTCTTGCACATCTTTCAAGGAGGTAATGAGATGGAAATGTAAGACCAAAAGGTCTCAAGCAAGAACACATGTTTTTCATAAAGTCAATGGAAAGGTTAGGGTCCTAAATCACACAGGATGAGAAATGTTTTTGAATTAACTATCATAAATAAGCCTCCAAAACATTATTTGGTTGGCTTGATTTTTTTGGATGGAAGCCTTAGTTCTAAAATGCTGGGCTTCATCCTCCAGTATGATCAACCCACGTTATACCGCTCAAGGTGGCAGAAACAATCTCTGAGCAATATCCCAGTGAGGGGGTCTCCTCAGGTGACAGAGAGCCTTTATGTCAGCTCTATGCTAGCTCCCCTCCTAGTACAGGGGACATGTCAGGTGAGGGAAGGGACCTTTCAGGAGCATTCTGGAAGAAAAGAGAGAAAGCAGCTGAGACCCACCACACTTTACCTATTCTCAGCTGCCAGTTTCCTCTAAGGGTTGCTCTATGGCAAGGGACAGGCTTTGAAAGTTTTGTGTGTGTGTGTGTGTGTGTAAAAATAGTGTGAATATTTATATATATGAATATATCTAAAGAAGATGGGACAGTTCCCATAAAAGTTCCCTGTTTTCTAATTCCCGTAACTGCTCAAAACATTTACTTTGAGGGCTGAAATTTTCCATGCTTAGTTTCTGCTTTAAGGATAAGTTGTAATAATAAAGTAATGTGCCTTCGCACTTTTTTGGGAAGGAGGTTGGGTTATTAGCAGGGGTGGACAGTAGAGGAAGTAAAACTTTCTGGCTATGTCTCTACTGCCCTGCAGTTCAGACTACTGGGGTGTGAATAGCAGTGTACACCAAAGTGCTGCACTGTAACTCCCCTGTGTGGACTGTTTGAAGAGGAGGATTATATTAATGTGAACAAGGAACCCTTTAGTTTGTACCTTCAGCATGCACATGAGGAAATTACAGAGCAGCATTTTGGGGTGTGTGCACTGCCATTGACACCACTGTACTCCAAACTGCAGGGGATTGTAATTGAGCCCTCTGTCAATGGGAGCTCTGGGTTCTTAACTTTGAAAATGAGGCCACCTGTTTAGATGCCTAAATATGAATTTAGATGCCTAACGTTAAACACTTGAACTTCAAAATATTGTGCTATATTTATGCTGGTAGCATATAAAGATACACACCCATTGCAGAGCATAATCACAGTAGTGACACTAAGGGTATGTCTGCACTACGAAATTAGGTCGATTTTATAGAAGTTGAGCTTTAGAAAGCGATTTTATACAGTTGATCGTGTGTGTCCCCACTAAGCGCATTAGGTTGGCAGAGTGCGTCCTCAATACTGCGGCTAGCATCGACTCATGGAGTGGTGCATTGTGGGTAGCTATCCCACAGTCCCTGCTGCCCATTGGAATTCTGGGTTAAGCTTCCAATGCCTGATGGGACAAAAACATTGTCACGGGTGGTTTTGGGTACATGTCATCAGTCTCCCCTCCCTCCCTCCTTGAAAGCAATGGCAAACAATCATTTCACACCTTTTTTCCTGGGTTACCCGTGCAGACGCCCTAGCACGGCAAGCATGGAGCCCACTCAGCTCACTGCTGCTGTTGTGAGCATTATAAACACCTCGCGCATTATCCTGCAGTATGTGCAGAACCTGGCTGGGAGACAGCAACACGAGGATGATTGTGAGGAGGACATGGACACAGACGTTCCCGAAAGCATGGGATGTGGCAATTGGGACATCATGGTGGCAGTGGGGCAGGTTGATAAAGTGGAATGATGATTCTGGGCCCGGCAAACAAGCACAGACTGGTGGGACCACATAGCGTAGCAGGTATGGGATGATTTTGCATCCACTTTCATGGAACTGTGTGAGTTGCTTTCCCCTGCCCTGAAGTGCAGGAATACCAAGAGGACACCTGCCTGACAGTTGAGAAGCAAGTGGCGATAGCTCTGTGGAAGCTTGCAATGCCTGACTGCTGTCAGTCGGGAATCAATTTGGCGTGGGCAAATCTAATGTGGGGACTGCTGTGATCCAAGTAGCTAAGGCAATCAGTAACCTTCTGCTAGCAAGGGTAGTGACGCTGGGAAATATGCAAGTCATAGTGGATGGTTTTGCTGCAATGGGGTTCCCTAACTGTGGTGGGGCGATAGATGGAACACATATCCCTATCTTGGCACCAGACCACCTTGCCAACCAGTACATAAACCACAAGGGGTACTTCTCAGTGGTGCTGCAAGCACTGGTGGATCACAAGGGACGTTTCACTGACATCATCATGGGATGGCTGGGAAAGATGCATGACACTCAGATCTTTAGGAACTCCAGGCTGTTGGAACAGCTGCAAGAAGGGACTTACTTTCCAGACCAGAAAATTACCACTGGGGATGTTGAAATGCCAAAAGTTATCCTTGGGGATCCAGCCTACTCCTTGCTCCCATGGCTCATGAAGCCATACACAGGCAGCCTGGACAGTAGTAAGGAGCAGTTCAACTATAGGCTGAGCAAGTGCAGAGTGGTAGTAGAATGTGCCTTTGGACCTTTAAAAGCTCGCTGGTGCCGTTTGCTGACTAGGTTAGACCTCAGCACAACCAATATTCCCATTGTTATTGCTGCTTGCTGTGTGCTCCATAATATCTGTGAGAGTAAGGGGGAGATGTTTATGGCGGAGTGGGTGGTTGAAGCAAATTACCCGGCGGCCAATTTTGAACAGCCAGATGCCAGGGCAATTAGAAGACCACAGCTAGGCATGCTGCGCATCAGAGAGGCTTTGAAAACCAGTTTCATGACTGGCCAGGCTACGGTGTGGCAGTTGTGTGTGTTTCTCCTTGATGCAAAACCGCTCCCTTTGTTGAATTTACTTCCCTATAAGCCAATTCACCTCCCCCCTTCGACCTATTGTTTTGAATCCATACATTCTTTATTTATTTTAAAAAAAGTGAGATCACTGACAAGGTAGTCTGGGTGGGGTGGGGGAGGAGGGAAGGACAAGACCACATTGCTTATTGTAGCCACACTACAAATCAAAGCTGTTTGAATGACAGCCTTCTGTTGCTTAGGCCATCCTCTGGAGTGGAGTGGCTGGGTGCCCAGAGCCTCCATCCCCGTCCCCGCCCCTGCATTCTTGGGCGTCTGGGTGAGGAGGATATGGAACTTAGCAAGGAGGGCGGGCGGTTATACAACGGATGCAGCGGTGGTCTGTGTTCTTGTTGCCTTTCCTGCAGCTCCACCGGATGCCTAACCATGTCCGTTTGCTCCCCCATTAGCCTCAGCATCTCCTCCTTCGTGTTCTGATCACACTCACTGAATGCTTTCCTGGCCTCTGACACCGAATGCCTCCATGCATTCAGCTGTGCCCTACCAATGCAGGAGGACTGCATGAGCTCAGAAAACATGTCATCACGAGTGCATTTTTTTTGCCTTCTAATCTGCGATAACCTCAGGGACGGAGATGATAAGGGGAGCATAGAAACATTTGCACCTGCAGGGGGGATAAAAAGGGAGAGTAAAATTTAAGAAGATACATTTCTGAGAACAAAAGGGAGACTCTTTCACAGTGAATAAAGCAATTCACAGCAGACAGCACATGTGCTTTAGGTACAAGGTCACATTTTGTCTTTTATATTGAGCGCCTGCCAGTATGGTGACACATCACACACAGCTGGGCAACAGAATTCTGTTTCCAGGCAGCCATGGTAAGCCAAAGGGTATGCAGGATTGGCTTTTTCTGCCTTCATAACATGTGGGAATGGTTTGAAACTGCAGTGCCCTCTTTTCCCATAGCAAGCAATGCCATTTAAAAGGAGGGGGCTGCAGTGTTGGGTTGGATGTGCAGCACACCCATCGCCCCACCACATTGCTATTCTCCGGGATGATCCCTTTTAGCCAAGCGCAAACAGCCCAGCATGAATGGGGTCCTTTTACTGTTCCCTTACAAAAAATTTCCCTATTTCAACCAGGTGACCATGAATTATATCACTCTCCTGAGGCTGACACAGAAAGAAAAAGACCGAATGTTGCATGAATGCGACCAAAACCCAGGACCATTTGCTGCCATGCTTTGTGCTGCAATGATTCCAGACTACTTGCTACTGGCTTGGTGTGGTAAAGTGTCCTACTGTGAAGGATGAAATAAGCTGCCCTCCCCAGAAACCTTCTGCAAAGGCTTTCAGAGTACCTCCAGGAGAGCTTCATGGAGATGTCCCTGGAGGATTCCCGCTCCATCCCCAGACATGTTAACAGACTTTTCCAGTAGCCGTACTGGCTGTGAATGCATCTCAATTCTTCAGGGCAAATCAAATATTAAACACAATTGCTTTTAACCCCTGTAGTGTAGTTACAAATATGCATGCACCAGAGGTGCCTTCTCCGCCTTCAGGGTCTGGGGAACTGCCTTGGGAGGGTATTGGCTCAAGGGTGATGAAAGGTCCTGGCTGATGGAGAGAACGGATTCTCCGCTTGCCTGCTGTGCATTCTCCTCCTCCTCTTCCTCATTCACAAAATCCTCCTCCATGTTGTGTGAGACTCCCCCCTTGCAGGTGTCCACAGACAGTGGTGGAGTACTGGTAGGGTCCCCCCCCAGAATGGCATGCAGCTAGTCATAGAAGCGGCATGTATGGGGCTCTGACCCGGAGCGACCGTTTGCCTCCTTTGTCTTGTGGTAGGCTTGCCTGAGTTCCTTAACTTTCACGTGGCACTGCTGTATGTCCCTGGTATAGCCTCTTTCCACCATGCCCTGTGCGATTTTGACATATATATTAGCATTTCTTCTTTTTGATCGGAGTTCTGCCTGCACAGATTCTTCTCCCCATACAGCAATCAGATCCAGTGTCTCCTGTTCGCTCCATGCTGGAGCTCATTTGCAATTCTGGGACAGCATGGTCACCTGTGGTGCTGAGCTCGCCACGTTGACCAAACAGGAAATGAAATTCAAAATTTCCCAGGTCTCTTTCTGTGTACCTGGCTAGTGCATCGGAGTTGAAAGTGCTGTCCAGAGCGGTCACATTGGAACACTCTGGGATAGCTCCTGTAGGCCAATACTGTCGAATTGCACGATGCTGTGCCTGCACTACCCCAAATTCGACCCAAAAAGGTTGATTTTAGTGCTACTCCCCTCGCTGGGGAGGAGTACAGCAGTCGATTTTAAGAGCCCTTTAGGTCGACAGAACGGGGTTGGTTGTGTAGCTGCATTGCTTATAAAATCGACCTAACACAGCTAAATTTGACCTAACCTCGTAATGTAGACCAGGGCTAAGAAACATTGTTGTTTTTAAAGAATTACACAATTTTTATTATAATATAATTTATTATACAATATTATCAGTGATGATTTTACAGTAAAAATTCACTCTTGAAATCTGCGCTCTTTGTAGAGGAATATTTTCCTCCAGCATTCTTGGTTTCACTAAGTTCAGATATAAATATATAGATAAATATTAAATTTAGCCTTTGCCTAAGAGAGAGATTAGTAATAACCATGACTAGATCCAAACAGTTTCCAGGTGTTGTGGAAGCTTCCCAGCATATCTGCCAATGCAAGTGTTTTGGCTCAGCTTGCAACATCTCTGCTATTTTAGTTTTACAGACTATATCTTCTGCATAACTACCCTGTCATAAGGATAATTAATGTGAATATTCATCAGGCACATGAAGTATAGGAAACAGGTTTAGCTTAATTTTATTACTTAAGTGCACAAGCTTTCCTATTGACCTGATAGACTGTAATGGCTCCAATGAGTGACTAAAGTTTTAGTCAATAATCCATACACTATGGGTGCCTAATTGCATGCATTGACACAATAGATTAACCTGAGTTTCTCCATATAATGTAAATTATATATTCCTAAATTAAACATTTTCACTGACTTTTAAAAATACTGGAATGAAAAAGGTTAGCAGAAGCCAAAGTAGAAAAGTATCCAAGAATGTTCATATAATAAGGTTATTGCTCTTTCTAAAACAAGGATAGTTAAAATGAAGTCTTCCACTTGATCTCTAAATTTTCCTGTGCAAGACCAAGACACAACACAGCAAGTCAAATGTGGGCTCTGATTTATTTCAGATTTGTTCATTTAAATAAGATCTTTAATGTGACTTCAGCAGGCTTTTCTTTACCCTTAATAGATGTGCTTTACATCATTATCTATTTAGAAAACTGGGATCTATAAGTGGCCTGTTTTTTTTTCTCATTATGTGGTGCATTGTATGAGCTAACCACAGCTTTTTGATGGTCTCTCTTTCTCTGTTATCATCTTCTTAAGTTGTCTATCTCATGTTTAGAGCTGTTGTTCTAAGCTGCTTAGAGCAGTAACAGGTAGAGATTGAAACAGTGGAGTGTGAGGACTGAGGGCAGAAGATGATGCTGACAGAAAGCCCAGAAGTAATGTTGTAAGTACTGCTGGAGCCAAACCGTTTTCATTGAGCAGATAATATGCATTTTTAGCAACTGTGTGAGTAAATATGTATTGACAGGCACCCACAGATTTCTTCTATGCTTCCCTGTGACATTGCACTCCATATGGAATTCCATATTTATGGAAATATGCTTATGAGTGTGAATATGATGTAACTGGAATATGCTTTATGCAAAAGGACTCTTGTAAGGTATCATAACAAAGGTTATAACCTACTGAATATATTCCTCCTATTTGTATGTATGTATCATCCTTGTATCTGAAGCTAGAAATATGAAGTATAATTCTGAGGTCCTATTGTAATTATGCAAAGTGTGGGCCATTAATAGTGGCTTAGAATCTTGATGGCTCCCGTTGATTAGGACAATTGGTTGTGAATGGGTTTATTTACCTCCAAGCCTTCCTGTGTATGTGTGCCAGCCCATGGGTAATGAAGAATGAGGTCTCACAGGACATGTGGCCATGTCAAATGATACTGGAATCCATCTTAAAACTGGTACTTTTCCATTTAGAAGGAGGGGTGGGGACCCAGAGAGACAAAAGATTCCTGCCCTGTGCCAAAGCTATAAAAGGGGGTGGAACAGAACAAAGGGAAGCTTCAGTCATGAGAGAGCCCCTGTTTTCGACCTATGATGTCTACTGGAACTAACAAGGCCTGTACCAGGGGAAAGGATTGGGCCCAGACTAGGAAGGAGTCTAGTCTGTGAAAGAAGCTTATTGGAACATCTCTGAGGGTGAGATATTATCTGCAAGCTTAATGTATTAGGCTTAGAATTGTGTGTTTTTTGCTTTATTTTGCTTGGTGACTTACTTTGTTCTGTCTGTTATTACTTGAAACGACTTAAATCCTACTTTTTATACTTAATAAAATCACTTTTGTTTATTAATTAACCCAGAGTAAGCGATTAATACCTGGGGGAGCAAACAGCTGTGCATATCTCTCTATCAGTGTTATAGAGAGTGGACAATTTATGAGTTCACCCTGTATAAGCTTTTTACAGAGTAAAACGGTTTCGGGTTTAGATCCCATTGCGATCTGGGTGTCTGGGTGCTGGAGATAGATTACCTGCTGAGCAATTTTTGGTTAAAAACTGCAGCTTTGGGGGCGTGGACCAGACCTGGGTCTGTGTTGCAGCAGGCTAACATGTCTGGTTCAACAAGGCATGGTTCTGGAAATCCAAAGCTTGCAGGGAAAACGGGCTCAGAGGTAACTTCAGCATGTCAGGTGACAATCCCAAGGGGGTTTCTGCCTAATCAAATAATATTGAAGATGTGAGGCTGGATTTAGTGGCATGATACATCTGGTGTAAATTTGTCCATAAAAGCAGTATAGACAGCCCCAAAGGTTCACCCCAGTGAAAGGGTGATCCTTTACTCCTACTACCAGCACAAGGATGCCTATACCACTTCCTATCCCAGCTGCCAGAATATCAGGGAAAATTAGAAATGGCCAAGATCCACACACACTGGTACTCAACTTTATTTTCAGCTCTATGAGCCTATTTGCAGACAGCATAAGTTAGTTAGGACACCTTTGGTGCACTCTGACTCAGTGCAAAGGGACCAGACATTTTAAGACTGGTTAAATTGTCCCTCTTTTCAATTGATCTGAGGTGCTCATCAGTGTTCCCTCACGCATGTGGAGAATGAATTTTGTTATGTGCACCAATATGGAGGTGATGTGTCACACATCACCTCCATATTGGTGCACATAAGAAAATTCATGTGGCGGGGATGGGGCTGAGAGGTTTGGAGTGTGGGAGGGTGAGGGCTCCAGCTGGGGGTGTGGGCTCAGGGGTGGGTCTAGGGATGAGGGGCTCAGGGCTGGGGCCGAGGGTTGGGGTGCAGGGGGTGAGGGCTCTGGGTGAGGGTGCAGGCTCTGGGGTGGGGTCAGGGATGAAGGATTTGGGGTACAGGCTGCCCTGGACTACGGTGGGGAGAGAGAGGATTCCCCCCAGCTCTCTCTCCCAACAGCAGCACCTGAGCTGGGGGAGGAGAGGCACCTCTCTCCACCGTGGCAGGTCTGGGGCTGGGGCCACGGGATAGGCACCTCTTTCCTGGCCACACCAGGTCCGGGACAGGGCTGGGTTTGGACCAGGGGAGAGGTGTCTCTCCTCCGGACACGGGAGGTCCAGGCGAAGGGAGGGACACCTCTCCCCCGGCCACGGCAGGTCCAGGGCTGGGATGGGGCTGGCGAGGAGAGGCATCTCTCCCCACTGCAGCCCTGAGCGCCTGTGCAGCACTTAATAGGCTGCTTCACAGCCACACAGCTCAGAGGGAGCTTAGGTGCTCATACAGGAGAATAAAGCCATGATTTAAATTTAAACCAGATAATACCATAAATAAAACTTTATATTTTCTAGGAAGAAACTATTGGGGGTAGGGGAATGCCATTTGTTCCCACACAACAGAGTGCAAAGGAGGTCCTCGGTACAGCCTGGAAATCTGTGGAGCAATGATAATTTACACCAGCTAAGGATCTGCCCTAGGAACGGTAGGGGTTTGTTTGTTTTTTAATTCTCTTTCCTGTTAGGCTTATCCCTACCCTAGATTTCAAAATGTTGGTTGACTTCTGAATCTCTTCAGTATGAGACTGAAGAATAGAGAGTAGAGCTGGCCAATTAGGGGAATTCTAGAAGCTCAGGGATGTTTTAGAAACTCTCACTGGCAGAATGGAGTCTGTCTGGGAACAGATAATCCATCAGTGCATTTAACCCAACACCAAGACTGACATTCTTGTCACTCATGCAAACACAGTCTCATGGGGATGAAAATTCAAAGGAGATACAGCTCTGGACAGGGCCGGCTCCAGGCACCAGCCCACCAAGCTTGTGCTTGGGGCGGCACCTGGAGGGGGGTGGCGCGGCGCTCCGGCTCCGGCCGCCAGGGAGAGCGGGGCCACGGCCGGGGCTCGCCGCCCTCCCCCCGGCGCTCTGGCCGCCGGGGACAGCGGAGCCGCGGTGGGGTCGCCGCCTTCCCCCCCGGCGCTCTGGCCGCCGGGGAGAGCGGAGCCCCGGCCGGGCACTCAGCCCTCCTCCCAGGGCTCCGGGTGCCCTCCCCCCGGCGCCCTCCCCCCAGCCGCCGGGGAGAGCGGAGCCCCGACTGGGACTTGCTGCCCTCCCCCTGGCGCTCTGGCCGCCGGGGAGAGCAGAGCCCCGGCCGGGCTCTCCGCCCTCCCCCCGGGGCTCCGGCCGCCCTCCCCTGCCGTGCTGCGGGGGGGGGGGTGGCCGGAGGCTTTTTTGCCTGGGGCGGCAAAAAAGCCAGAGCCGGCCCTGGCTCTGGAAGTATGTGTTCAACACCTGACAAATGCTCTGTATGCAGAAACCTCATCAGCACTTTTAGCTTCCAAATGTAAATGTAATGCTCTTGTATAGTCTCACTTCCTTTGATGTTTCAACATTATCCCAAGTCTTCTTCCTTAACTTCTTGAAGCACAAATGTTAGGCGCCCGGTTTTCTGTTCTGGCTAAGCTCTTCTCAACACAAGAAAAACAAAAGTGTGTATTGGGAGGAGGTGGGGGAGGTGTCTTTCTGCCTACCTTACTCAGGATGAACAGTTACTCCCATTGACATAAACTAGCCTATAGAGAGAAAAGACATGTAAACTGATTTTCCACTTCTCTGCATCTGGTGCAGCCACTGACATCAGTGGAAAGTAGATATAAAATAGAGCTGTTCAAAACTGTTCTATTTTTCAAATTTGAAAAATATTTTTGAAAAAAATTAAATGAAATTCTTTTCAGGCTTCTTTCGTTTTTCTTTGTTTCATTTTTCAACCATCTTCTAGAGTGGCTCAAATTTTACAATAATTCAAAATTTTCACAAAATTTAATGTTTTTGCTGCATTTTTCAACTGGCTTTCTAGTAAAGCACAAGCAAATGGGAATACTAGCATTTTACACTCACGACACCTGTTACAGACACTTAGAGGATCTGATTTTCTCCTATCTTGTAACCCCACAATATAGTGGAGAATCATAATGTAATCTCAGTTGGACTAACAACTCTTGTCAAATGAACATATTAAGTAGTATTCTTCCAAAATGAAGCCTGACACCAGGGGTATAAGTAGCACAATTTTGATGTTTATACAGACATCAACTGATTCATTGCTCCCTGATCATAGCTTGCCATAGTCTTGGATGCAAATGGATATAAATTTAGCATTCAGTTAGTAAAAGGTCTCCTGAAGATTTAAAAACACTCTTCATCATAAGCAACATTAGCGCAGGGAAGTTTAAAACTGTATACTGTCATACGTTTGAGATACATCTGTCTGCAATTCTTGCTCAGGAAAAATATTGATTTGATTGGGAGTGTTGCTTAAATAAGGATTTCAGATTTGGGCCCTTGATGGTCATCCGTGAACATCAAGAATAGAAAGAAAACTTTCCAAATTATGTCACCATTTGGGGGCCAGACACTGACACTACAGATGCTGGTTCTATGGATGTTTACCTGTGGAATAAGGTGTTGTGCAAAATGAGTGTTTGAGCAGGAGACCCTTAATTATGAAATGATCAGAGCAGATGGTGAAAACAATTATTCATACAAAATTATTTGTTGCTTCAGAGAAAAAAAATGACTAAATTATTTGGCAAATCTTGTTCTGCCACCTGTACCTGCTTGAATAGTACCAAAAAGTTATTTGGGAATAATTTATTTGGCAATTGACAGAAAATGACATGGAATAAACTATGCATGAATATTATTCACAGGAGAAGACTCTTTATCATAACAAAGCATCTGTGTAGGAATCATTCTGCAGGAGTCTCTCCCTCCTTCCACTTATTATTGAAGGAGCATAACCTCTATATTTTGGGAGAGGATTCAGTAAGCACTATTCTCTAAAGCAATAAGAGAAAAATTCTGCAAGGCACAGTCCACAGAAATGTGAGGGAAATGCTGTGAGATTGATTGCCAGGGGCTTGAATGGATGACAATGGGTATGAACAGATTTACTTATTCTTCCAGTAAAAGGCACAGTGATATATATATATATATCGTGTAAGCTGCAATCAGAGATGGCTTATAATGCTTTTTTAAAATGTTTGAATAAATCATAAAACAAGACAAAAATATATAATGAAACGACATGCCAAGGGGTCCTTTATAAAATCTTCAGTGATCATGCAATCTGTTGTGCGGTAATGGCCTGGTTTTCAGAAGTGCTGAGCACCCGCAAATCCCTTTGAAGCCAGTGGGAAGCTGCAGGCACTTGGAGCCTTTTAAAATAGGCCATAAATCTTTACAGTTCTGTCTGCACATCTGCACTGCCATCTTTCTGATGGATTCACATATTATATATTATTAGATCAATAGTATCGCATTTCTAGCAAGTTCATTTGAAATTTGTATTCAGTTTATTTCATTTGTGAAATTCACATGGTAGTTGAAGATATATTTGGATTCTTAATTCTATTGTATTAACCATTGGCCTGAATTCATGTGTGTCATACATATCTCAGTATGCAAGTATTGATTTGTTGAGTAATAGTATCCAAATCAGACTTGGTACTTTATTTTACCAAGATTTCTGCATGTAAAGATTAATGATCTTCTGCATTGATAGTTTTATTCCATCATGACATAAAATGGCCCCCTTTTTATGGCTTGTGCCAAACCAGTGTCACTCAGACTGTGAGGGCTATTGAGCAGCACTAGCTGCAACAGCAGAGGAATTAAGGTACCATCTGCAACAGTCTAAGTTTGCATCGGATGCCATTTTGGATTTTGCAGTCCAGAGCCAGTGTATGCTGTATTGTCCCCATATTATATGGGGCAGATTACAGAATGCTGACAGTGTAATTAGCTTTTCTGATTGCTCCACACACGATATGGTGCACCAAGAACTCTTTGCTGCAGTCTCGTGTCAGAATGTAAATCTCCCTCATCCTGAAGAATTTTCTATCTACTATAATATAGCCTCCTATTTGAAATCTGAGAGGAAACAGCATCATCCAGTGGATAGAGTGCTAGACTGAGACTCCAGAAACCTGGATTCTAAAGGTGCCACAGGACCCTCTGTTGCTTTTTACAGATTCAGACTAACACGGCTACCTCTCTGATACTTGATTCCCAGCTCTGCCACTGACTTGCTTTGTGACTCTGTTACTCTTTCACTACCTACCCTTTTCTACCTTCTCTATTTAGAGTGTAAGTAGGAGTGGTCAAAAATTTTCAGTTGAAACTGTTTTTTGTGTTTGTTTGTTTTTTACTCTGGTGCAATGTATTTATATTAGTGAACTGCACTGGTGCAGCTACATCTAGGTCCAGCCCTGTTGTTTTGCAGCCCAGGGAGGAAAATATTTCAGTGCCTGCAAGTGGCTGAGCCTAAAAAGCCCCCCAAACAAAAAGCAGAGAGGAGCAACTAAGTGATGTGGTACCTCTTCTCCCCCAATTCCCCACAGATTTGGCATCCCTAGATGTTGTCGGCCAGGGCAACTACCCTGATCTCCTGCCTCTAGTGCCAGCTCTAGAAACATCACTATAGCTAGAAACAGAAAGGCCCAAATTCTTCCAAGTAATCTTTATCTGCCCTCTGCTTAAGCAGTGTGATCTGCTGTTAGTACAGAATGCAGTTGCTTATGTGGAGATAATTTGGTGTGGTCTGTCCTAATAAGAACATAAGAACGGCCCTACTGGGTCAGGCCAAAGGTCCATCTAGCTCATCTAGTCTTCCGACAGGGGCCCAGAGGGATTGAACAGAACAGGTAATCATCAAGTGATCCATCCCCTGTTGCTCATTCCTAGCTTCTGGCAAACAGAGGCTAGGGGCACCATTCCTGCCCTTCCTGCCTAATAGCCATTGATGGACCTATCCTCCATGAATTTATCTAGTTCTTTTTTGAACCAGGTTATGGTCTTGACCTTCACAACATCCTCTGGCAAGGAGTTTCACAGATTGACTGTGCATTGTGTGAAGAAATACTTCCTTTTATTTGTTTTAAAGTTGCTGCCTATTAATTTCATTTGGTGACCCCTAGTTCTTGTGTTATGAGAAGTGGTAAACAACACTTCCTTATCTACTTTCTCTACACCAGTCATTATTTTATAGACCTCAATCATATCTTCCCTTAGCTGTCTCTTCCAAGCTGAAAAGTCCCAGTCTTATTAATCTTTCCTCATACGGAAGCCCTTCCATACCCCTAATCATTTTTGTTGCCCTTTTCTGAACCTTTTCCAATTCCAATATATCTTTTTTGAGATGAGGCGACCACATCTGCACACAGTATTCAAGATGTAGGCGTACCATGGATTTATAGAGGCAACATGATATTTTCTGTCCTATTATCTATCCCTTTCTTAATTATTCCCAGCATTCTGTTCACTTTTTTGACTGCCACTGCACATTGAGTGGATGTTTTCAGAGAACTATCCACTAGCCAAGATCTCTTTCTTGAGTGGTAACAGCTAATTTAGACCCCATAATTTTATATGTATAGTTGGGATTATGCTTTCCAATGTGCATTACTTTGCATTTATCAACATTAAATTTCATCTGCCATTTTGTTGCCCCAGTCACCCAGTATTGAGAGATCCTTTTGTAGCTCTTCACAGTCTACCTGGGTCTTAACTATTTTTAGTAATTTTGTATCATCTGCAAATTTTGCCTTCTCACTGTTTACCCCTTTTCCAGATCATTTATGAATATGTTGAATAGGACTGGTCCCAGAACAGACCCCTTGGGGACACCACTGTTTACCTCTCTCCATTCTGAGAACTGATCATTTATACCTACTCTTTGTTTCCTATCTTTTAACCAGTTACCAATCCATGAGAGCACCTTCCCTCTTATCCTGTGGCAGCTTACTTTGTGTGAAGGACCTTGTCAAAGGCTTTCTGAAAATCTAAGTACACTATATCCACTGGATCCCCTTGGTCCACATGCTTCTTGACCCCCTCAGAGAATTCTAGTAGATTGGTGAGACATGATTTCCCTTTACTAAAACCATGTTGACTCTTCCTCAACAAATTATGTTCATCTATATGTCTGACAATATTATTCTTTATTATAGTTTCAACCAGTTTGCCTGGTATTGAAGTCAGGCTTACAGGCCTTTGGAGCCCTTTTTAAAAATTGGCGTCACATTAGCTATCCTCCTGTCATCTGGTCCAGAAGCTGATTTAAATGATAGGTTACAGACTACAGTTAATAGTTCTGCAATTTCACATTTGAGTTCCTTCAGAACTCTTGGGTGAATACCATCCTGTCCTGGTAACTTATTGCTGTTTAATTTATCAATTTGTTCCAAAACCTTCTCTAATGATACCTCAATCTGGGACAGTTCCTCAGATCTGTCACCTAAAAAGAATGGCTCAGGTTTGGGAATCTCCCTCACATCTTCAACCGTGAAGACAGATGCAAAGAATTCATTTAGTTTCTCCACAATGGCCTTATCGTCCTTGTGTGCTCCTTTAGCACCTTGATCGTCCAGTGGCCCCACTGGTTGTTTAGCAGGCTTCCTGCTTCTGGTGTACTTTAAAAAAAAAACTGCTATTATTTTTTGAGTCTTTAGCAAACTGTTCCTCAAATTCTTTTCTGGCCTTCCTAACTGTATTTTTACACTTCATTTGCCAGTGTTTACGCTCCTTTCTATTTTCCTAACTAGGATTTAACTTCCACTTTTTAAGGATGTCTTTTTGCCTCTCACTGCTTCTTTTACTTTGTTGTTTAGCCACAGTGGCTCTTTTTTGGTTCTTTTACTATGTTTAATTTGGGGTATACATTTAAGTTGAGCCCGATTCTGATGTCTTTAAAAAGTTTCCACGCAGCTTGCAGAGATTTCACTTTTGGCACTGTACCCTTTAATTTCTGTTTAACTAACTCCTCATTTTTGTGTAGTTCCCCTTTCTCAAATTAAATGCTACAGTGTTGGGCCGCTGTGGTGTTTTTTCTGCCACGTGGATATTAAATTTAATTGTATTATGATCACTATTATCAAGCGGTCCAGCTATATTCACCTCTTGGACCAGATCCTGTGCGCCACTTAGGACTAAATTGAGAAATACCTCTTCTCTGGTGGGTTCCAGGACCAGCTGCTCCAAGAAGCAGTCATTTAAGGTGTCAAGAAACTTTATCTCTGCATCCCGTCATGAGGTGATATGTACCCAGTCAATATGGGGATAATTGAAATCCCCCATTATTATTATTATATTTTTATATATTTGAATCTAATCTATTTATGTGCTTATCTGAGCATCTAAGAAGAAGCATAGTATTAAAAACTAGAGCTGACCAGAGAATGACAATTCCATGTCACAACAACTTTTGAGGTTTTGAAATTTGTCTTTGTTCAGCACTGGAAAGAAAACAAAACCTTTCAAACATTTTCACAAAAGAGGGTTTCTGGTTCTGCATGCTCTCTGTCTAGTCAAAAGGGACCAGAGCGCTCTGGACCTCAGAAATCTTCCAAACACAGACTCAGGCTTGGTCTACACTGTGGGAGAGGGATCGACCTAAGATACACAACTTCAGCTATGAGAATAGCGTAGCTGAAGTTGACGTATTTTAGGTCGACTTACCTCGCGGCGCGGGGTTGACTGCCTCTGCTCCCGCATCGACTCCGCTTCCACCTCTCGCCGCAGTGGAGTACAGGAGTTGATGGCAGAGCAATCGGGGATCAATTTATCGCATCTACACTAGACGATAGATGGATCACTACCTGCCAATCCTGTGGGTAGTGTAGACATACCCTTAGTCTAAATCAATACATCTTCAGGTGAAATTGTAGTTACTGCTCTATACCAGCAACATGAAAGAAGATATGTCTTCACGAAACATATTGGCTTTGATGACACACACCATGTTGAAAAAAGTACATTTTGTCAAAAGCATGCTGACCAGCTTTTAATAAGAACGACCGGCCAGGCCTAGTCCCCCCTTCCCCCCCCCGATCCCTTTGTGCCACTCCATTGGTGCAGTGGGGTTATAAAGCTGCCCTAACCAGACAGCTAAGGGAAATCAGGTGGTACAAAGCTGATCTTCCCAGCATAGCTAGGTTTCCACAACCTCCTTCAGCTCCCAATGTAGAGGGTATGTCAAGGGTGTGGCCAGTGAAGGAAGAGTAACTAAAGTGCTGTTGTTCTCCAGCTCATCTCTGAATGGCATCATGTCCCATTAAGGGATCACTACCCATGGCTTAGAGCAGTCCTGTGGCCAGCCATAGTGGACCCCAAGTGTCACCTTGATAAGAAGAGCACAAAGGTAATATATATCCAATTTTGCCTCCTCTCCCTCAAGTCCTACACTGACTATAGATTTTTTAGACCCAAAGATTGGGTTCAATATATAATTTTGCAAGTTGATGTCTGTGAGACACAGATCTTATCATAAGGCATATATATTAGGAGATGCCTTTAGATTGCTGTAACTTTAAATGGAACTCTTAGTAAGTCAGAGTGTTAAGCTCACACATCTCTGACCTGAATATATTTCTGATGATTTGGGAACATAAAAAGGTGTTGATTATAAAAGTGGTGAGTCCTTGATTGGTATAAAATTTAGTGAAATGGTACCTTGTGAGTGAACAAATTACTTCATGTTCCCAAAATAAATCTAGGTTGTTGGAATCATGTAGATATGAATTGCATAGTGCCGCTGGAATTAGAATTTTAAACCTTATTTAGCTTCTGTGGCTGTTTTATCGATGCTGAATGAAGCACATTTACCCACTGGTTTTAATTAAAAAAAACCCCACAATAATGCTTCTGCAACTGCTCTGTAAGGAGCTGTTAATGAACACAGCTCGAATGCAGAAAGCCATTTTCTGATCTAGAAATGCTTTTTCCAGCCAAAGAATAAAAATAAATTAATAGATACATCATATGCAGAGTTTCTTATAAAGGCATTTGTGGTCTCTTTTGCATCTCAATTCTTGCTCCCCCTGAGGGTTTTGTCTTTTATTCACCATTTGAAGCTCCTCATGTTGCCTTCATATTGTACGCAAACCTTTTTTTTTTTTTTTAATGCAATGGCAGGCATTTCTAAGTGCAGCTTTTAGAGACACATTTGCCTTAATTCATTTAATTAATTATAGTTGTCAATATTCTTTGGGCTTTTATAACTGATCTTTTTAGGGATTGCATTTACTCAAACATACTTATGTAATTTTTTTTGTAAATGATTGCCCTCTGCTAGATTTAGCCAACATCACCATTCCATTTGAGTTATCGCATAAAAATAAAGATTTATATTTAAAACAGCTTTCTTATGTAAGGCCCCACTTCCAATCTCACTTACATTAGTTTAACTCCAGACTAATTCTATTAACTTCAGTGGAATTACTCCTGACTTACAATGTTATAAGTAAAATCAGAATCAAGCCCTAAGAAAGACAAGCCAAACTTTAATCTTATTTAGTCACATCGATTTAAATACTGTCTGAATAAGCTTCAGCTCAAATATCTTAAAAGCATGTGGTCAAGTTTTCAACTAATGTACATTTATACCAGCTAAAGTATATCTGGTCCATATTGTCTAGCAGGAAAAAAATATTCATTTCCATTGAGACAGATGTACAAATTGTACCTCAAGTGACAAATGCCAGAATGATTTCAGGCACAAGCCCAAACAGGGTCTGTGCCTATGGATTTCTTAAACTGGGGAGGTAATATCTCAAAAACATAAAAAATGAGCTTTCCGCTATGAGGAGTTTCAAATTCTTTAGTGGATTAATATAGATAGTGCTATTCAGATCTCACTCTACCCATGAATCCCACTAAAAAATTCTCCTTGCCCAAATTTTAAAATTATTAATTGAAATAAGACTAATTAAGAACATGAGATAAGCCCACAAAAGCCAGAAAATTCAGAGGTAAAGCTGAACTTTCCAAGTCCCCCTGTTGTGCCTATATTTTACTGGTGCACAGATAAGGCCATACATTGTCCTCAGTGTATATGCTCAATTCCCATTGACAGGAGATGATATGCCCCCCACTGCATGAGTAATCACCTGCAGCATTGTTTGTAGACTTTTGCTATTCCTGGATGCAAAAACATAAGGTTTAGATGTGGTTTTATAACCTTCAATCACCGAATGCACTGTGATTTGAATATATTTTTCCAGTGACACTTTCTTTTTACATTCACGACTAAGTTAATTAACAAAAGAAAATCCTCTCTTGGCAGCATATACTATGGGAGTTGACACACTAGATTACTAGGTAATTTAGTGCTTGGGCTCTAGATCTGATATATACATATTTACAAAATTGTAAAAATGTTTGTTAATATTTAACCAGTAGATCTTGTGAAGGACATGATGCTAATAATTCATGAATACTGTATGGTGATTGGGATAGTTACCGTATTACTATATTAAGTCTTTGGGCTGTTTATAGTGTGCGTATGTTGGTTTAGTTTAATAGCAGGAGGTTAGGAAATAAGAAGGAAGACCAGACAGTGGCTCCATACAAAACATCTCCTGGTAAATACCTGGGTTAAGCAACAATGGCTGAGCTATTAACTGAAAGGCATCTACTACCTTGGTTCCAGCCAAGTTACAAAGCTTGTTTCGCCAATGGTTGAGATCCAACAGATCAAAAGCACTATAAACAGATACTCTGTAGCCAGAGGCCAGACAATTATTACAGAGCTGTTTGTAGGGAACAGACTGACACACAGAGAACCCAATGAGGGGACTAAAGCAGTCAGGCCTTCCTTGGCTTCCAATACAGGGGATGATAAGCCTTCATTAAGACAGTCACATGTGTAGCCCTTCCATTGTTTTAGAACACTCTTTCCCTTATGTTATGCTTCATTCCTACTGTTAAGATGAAACAATACTTTGATTTAAGAAGGCTATTTTGTGTCATTAAGCCACTTGGACACAAACACTTAGAGGGAAGAACCACAGGTACACAAATCCTGTTGCACCTGCTGGGTATGCTCAGTTGATCCACAGGGTACTGTAGTTCAGGACCTGGCCTAAGAATGTGATAATACTGAGATTTCACCCTGAGAGAGATGAAGGCTCAAGGCCTAAGACCTGAGAGGGTATTCTCTTAATGACACCTAGGTACAGCTAGTCCTGTAACTGTGGCAGATCTATAGCTTTCTTGATTTCAGTAGGGCTGCACTGTTTTACACCAGCTGTGGTTCTGTATTTAAGAACTTTCTTAAACTTGATTAACTCTCTAATAACATTGGAGGGCTTATTTCAATGTGGTCATGGACACTGCTCTTAGACTTGTTCTGTTCAATAAACAATATTAGCTAGAAAGATACTTTCATGTATGCTAGCTACCTTCCAAATGTTAAGTACCTATAAGTTATCTTTATTACTTAAAAATATAACTTATTTGAGCTACATGCATACAAACTTTTATTGTCTAACATCTAGCATGTGTATATATATATGTATGAGGAGTGAATCGGGGAACAGAAAAGCTTTGACTCCATTGCCTAACATTACAATCTCTTCAAGTTGAAAATTTAATATCCCAAGTTCTAGCCCCAAAGGAATTTTTATGACCAATTAAAACTTGAGAAGACATGCATTGATTATATAAAGGTTGATATTCTTGTTCTTACCAGTAGGATTATGACAAGTACCACAGTAACTAACATATGGATTGCTAACTTTATTAAATCCAAATTATTAACATCCTCGCTATAGAAATTTTACTAAAACACAGTGTGTAGAAGACAAAAAAAATTTACAGCAAAGGTTGAATATAAAATACCCAATGGTATCTAAAATAGAAGGATCAGTTATTTCTTAAGAGAAGCATAGAATTTAGTGCAATGCTTGACTTCTGACTGACTCTAGTACTTAAGAATATATGAAAATGATTATGGATTCTAATATCAGTGGTAAAGTAAAAAAGTGGCTGCAGGGAACATGATAATAAAAGCAGAATGAATTTTCATGCACTAATGATCTCCTTGTAAAAGCACTGATCAGTAACACAGACCTATAGGACCAAGGATCAAAGACAGAAATGTTATAATTCAGATACCAGTATAACTTCTCTCTTTTGCATCCTTTTTTCCCAGTTGAGAGTAGTCCTAGTTGCTGTGCCTACGTATGGTACCACATATGGTAAAATCACCCATTTTCTACTACTACTCTCCTTAGCAAGCTATTATAATAATTACTGTGAAAGGTCTTGATTAAAGCTGGTAAAAAAAAAAAATTCTGATGGAACATTTTTCCACCAGAAAAATGCCATTTCCTTGAAATCAAAACTTCCTGGAGAAATGTGTGAATAGTGACAAAATGTATTTAAAAAAATTGGAAAAAAGCATTTTGATAAGGTCTAAATGTTCTTTTTTTGACATTTTCAGAGTTGAATGCTTTTGATTTTGAAGTTACTTTTCATTTAAAATTTTATTTTTATTATTTTTTTTTTAATTAAAATGTTGAAATGTTGAAAATGCACATTTTGATGTTATCAGAACAATGTTTCAAATGACATGAAATAGAATCTTTTCTGAAATTTTATTTCATGGGATATTTTTTATTATTATTATTATTTTTCTTCATTCCGATTCGGAGTGAAAACAAATTTAGAAATTGCAGAATATTCCACAAACTGGAAAAGTCACACAGTTCTATTCACTGGATGTCATGAGGTAGTGTTGCAGAACATTTCTGCTTTGGTTTAGTGAAAATATACTTTTTGGTTTATGAAATACAAGTCTTGTGATACAACAGTTTTATATGATTATGTTTAACATGGTTGAAGATTTTTTTCTTATTTGTTTAAAAATGTGCATTACTTAAGCATAAGAAAATGCAAGAGCTCTTTTTGGGCAGTTTGAGGCTGGGAGAAACACAGCATGAACTGAGAAGAGATATTGAAAGAGCACCGTAGCCAATCGTAAACACCAGCTGAGCACTCTTTATTTTTATACTTAAGGCATAAAAGTCCCTGGGTTTGAGGTTGAGACGTACAAGTAGAACCTATTTTAAAAACTAATTGGGGATTGAGGAGTTCATAAAACTGAACATCTCAAAATTATAATTGTTACTGAGCATAAATTGCAGTGTGGAGCACTGCATCAATTTCTTCTTGTCATAGAATTTAAGGGGCCACCTAGTCTGACCTCCTGTGTATCACATCCACCAATACCACCCAGCACCGGCCCCCTAACGCAACAACAGAATTTAGACCAAGGTATTACAGTCCTCAGAAGACTAAACTATTATATGCCTCAGGCAGAGCATAGGAAGGACTGAGGTGCACCAATACCTTTACAGGAAATAGATTAAGTGAGAGATACCCAGATGATCCCAGCAAATGACCCGCATGCCACACTGCGAGGAAAGTGAAACAAACCCAAAGTCACTGCCAGTCTGACTTGGGAAAAAATTCTTCCTCACCCTTCAAACTACTGCAAAGTTATGCATGCTAATCCACTGAGGGCATCAGAATGTGCAAATGTGAATGGATGTCGACTTATTCTTCATCAACATCACTTTTGTGATGTGATTTCTCTCTCTGAGTCAGGAAAAAAGGTTTGTAGAACTGATTGGTGTTCGTAAAATTGAGGTTCTCCTGTACAGTTGAATTTTGGATTCATTCTTTAGATCAGTGGATCCCAAACTTGTTCCGCTGCTTGTGCAGGGCCCCTGGCGGACCAGGCCGGTTTGTTTACCTGCTGCGTCCACAGGTTCGGCCGATTGCGGCTCCCAGTGGCCGTGGTTCGCTGCTCCAGGCCAATGGGAGCTGCTGGAAGCGGCAGCCAGTACGTCCCTCATCCCGCGCTGCTTCCAGCAGCCCCCATTGGCCCAGAGCAGCGAACCGCAACCACTGGGAGCCGCAATAGGCCGAACCTGTGGACGCTGCAGGTAAACAAACCGGCCTGGCCCGCCAGGGGCTTTCCCTGCACAAGTGGCAGAACAAGTTTGGGAACCACTGCTTTAGATGATTCTAGAACTGTAGGATTCAGAAACTGGAGGCATCAAAGTTTCAGGAACCAGAAAACAAGATGTTTCTAGACACAGAGGCTATACTACGCCCTGAAAATAATCACAGATCTTTCTCCAGGACTCAGATTGAAAATGCTGGAATGTATGTGTATCAACAAGCAGAGCTTATATCTGCAGTAGACCTGGTGTGTACCAGGAGAAAACACCCGTATTAAGAAGTTTAACTGAGACTTTTCCCCTTCAACTCTTTTCTAGTTACTTAAGTTCAAGTTGAAGGTGCAGCTTAACTTTGGGGCATTTTGTTGTTGCTGTTAAAAAAGGATACATATATGCTACTGCAGAGAGAATCCTACAAATAGGAGAAGTCATAAAACTGAAAAATACCTTTAAGAAACCCTGAAAAGGGGCATATGACTCCCTATGCAGCCAACCTAGGGCCTTTCCTCACCTTCTTTGGGAGGGCATCATGTGCCTTTAGCAAGTACAGGCCTGATCCTGAGTGGTGCTGAGCACCTCCAATCCTCATTTAAGTTAATGGGAGTTGTAGGTGATCAGCAACTTACAGGATCAGACCCTAATTAAGGAGGAGTGCCTCACGTGTGCCATTCAAGAGCACAAGGAGGGTCCTTTCTCTGTCTCTCCCCTTCCCATACACACATACACACACACTGCATACTTGTGTAAGAGGTAGCTAGGCCTAGCTCTTAATGAGTAGTTTTCCTTCATTCTTGTTATTACATCCTTGAGAAAGATACTTTCTTAACAATGTATTTTTTTTTTTTGAAAAGTGTCCCTTCAATTCATGCTGTTCCATCACATTCATAATGACTAGAGTGGTGTGAGAACAGTATCAGGTGAGATTAGGTAAGCATGAGCTGATACAGCCTGCAGGACTGAGTTTTGCTTGGTTTAATTTTGGATTTAATTCACGTGATGGTGATCATCACTTGGAAAAAAGCTAAAGAAACCCTTTTAAACCATGGTTCATACAGTGTAGTATACTACATTCCTTGAGTAGGGCATCAATCAAAGTCCTTTGGGGCAGAGTTGGGCATGCCCTTCCAAACTAGCTTCAACAGGGGTTTAGAAATGTCATAGTAATAACTGCTTCACAACGGTTTGCAGCCTCAGCAGCTTGAACAGGCTCACATCTGAAGAACACATCTTATTGGAAAACTACTGCCAAGATTCAGGTTAGGGGGAGTCACAGCTGGTCACGTCTAGTCACCATGAGGTAATTTTAAATAAGAATATCAGTACATAGAAATGAGCTAGACCAGCAAGAATGGAAAGGACCCTTTTCAATATTTGCATTGTTTAGAATTACATTATTTTAACAATGCAATGAAAGTACTCCTGCAGTAAGGTATTGCTCAATGTCAGAGTAGCAGAAGTCAGGCCCTATGGGAGTAATGCTGCTTTGTGGACCCTGTTTGAATTTGAATGGAGGCTGATTATGAAAATGTTTCAGTTCAAATCACACAGCTGACGTTCCTCTACTTTGGACCGTGCCTAGTTTTAACTCCCATACAAATATGCAAATATCACTGCGTGAGGTGCTCTGTGTAATGGCTTTCTGACTTGTGCTGTATTATTCAGCCACTAAATATCTTTGTCCAGTATAGAGTTCCGGAGAAGGGTAGTGCCTGGTAAACAAGGGAGACAAAACTGGACCCTCAAGGTATGTGGAAACTTGCTTGTTTGCTCTGCCTTTTGTAGGTGACTTTTTTTTTTTTTTTTTTTTTAAGGAAATAGCTCTTGTTTAAGTGATGGTCTGAAAGATTTATTGTGTAGTTATGGTCAGAAATTGGAATGCAAAAGTGGTATGGCTGTGTGTGTCATATTTACACTTTGTCAGTAACTTCTATGTCCAATGTATTCAGATAACACACAATATTCCAGCATGGGGATATCAACCTGATATCTGAAAATCAAGCAGTAATCTTTATACTTTGTATATCACCGATGCAACACATTTTGGAGTCAGAATTCAGGTGACAATTTAGCTGAGGATATGTGAGAGAAAATGGAATATAGCTTACTCTTCCCACAGCTATGCTCACTCTATATTGTGAATAACTTGTTTTTCCTCAATAAACTTAGCAGATATGTTTCAGCAACACTGTGCATTTTTGCAGTCACTTTTCACATCTCCCACATGAAGAGAAACTGAAAAGATTGGGATTGCTTACCTTAGAAAGGAGATAAATAAGAGAGAACTTGATAAAAATGTATTTTAAAAAATGAATGGCATTGAGAAAGTAGAACTGGAGCTTCTCTTCTCACTGCCTCAAAACACAAGGGAAGAGATGTTCAATGAAATTAAAAGGGGGCAAATTCAAAACAAAACAAAAAAGGAAATACTTTTCACACAATGCAGAATCAGACTAAGGAACTGATTGCCACAGAAATCCATTGTGACTAGAAAGATTCTAGATAACTCTGGATATGCTATTATAATAAATGATAACACAAACTTTGGAAGAGACGTTAAATCTTGTACTTCAGGGTTTAAACCAATCTATAACTATTAGAGATTAGGATGAGACCTAGTCTGGGAGTAGATTATTCCATATCTGCCTCCTGTCAGGTTCTCACATCTTCCTCTGAAGTTTCTGGTACTGACTACTGCTGGAGATATGATACTAGACTAGGTGTGCTGATCTACTATGGCAATCCCTATGTTCCACATTTTAAAACCCTGGCTGGAATTTTATTCAGTTTAGAAACCATGAAAAACACGGACCACCTATAACGGTACAGGTAACTTCTCTATTGTAAGGGGCTTTCCATTGTATCTACAATATAATTCTGCCCCATTCTCTGTTCTTAGTCATCTTTTTCTCCCCACTTACCATGTTACATGCTTCCCATTCATTAATTCAAATCCACATCTTGAATAGTCAGTGGTACAAAATCAGAGCTCACTTTTTATTAGGACTTAAGGAAAGCTCAGGTCAGTATTCATAGAACCTGTCTCCAGAGTGTGAAAACCCAGGATCTTTCTTCATTATTCATGAAGATTCTTGTGTCTTCTGGTCCGAGCATCCTGTTGGGCATATACATTTTCCCATCTCTAGCTTTTCAAAGTGCCTGTGTGAGGGTGTCTCAGGCCATCTTGGCCTCCCTGCTGGAGGCATCTGTGTCCTGACTACCCCTGCTTAAGAAAAACCCACTTCAGCTGTGCTACCTGTGAGATTTAGTCCTCCAGAGGCCTAGAAGGAACTGGAGGCGATACGGATGAATAAGGAGCCAGCAGGCCAATTAAGAAGGTTTACCTGCTTCCTTTGAGGGTAGTGCTGGGGGATACTGGGATGAAGGAGAAGCTCTTCAGTGCTAACTCAGAACCCCAGAGCCAGGCCAGGTCCAGTCCAATCTGGTCCTTGGCTTATAGCACTGCAGCCACATGTGTGTCTTTTAAATTTGTTTGCCTGTTTAAAAGAATGGATAGCCAGATTCTAAGGCGGTTATTATTTAACCATTTAAAGATTGTATGCTGAGCTCATCGTACAGACCACCCTTGTCTGGACCAGTTGCTACTCCTTGTAAACTGAGGCAGGCAGCGCCTGCCATGCCACACCCCAGTGCAAGGGGGTGCAATAGTGGTGAGTGGAACTACTTACAGCACCACTGTCTAGTTCCTACTATTCCTATTAAAATGGTTCATGTCTTATAAAAGTAGTATATGTATAGTAGTAATTACGAGCAGGATTGTTCCTCATTTAGAAAATGCAAGGAAAAATTAACTACTTCCCTTAATTTCTTTTAATTTGAGCTACTTATGCTCAAGTGTCCAAGCAGATACACAGGGGCAACTGCTTGCTTCACCTTGCCCATGTAAGAAACAAATCCCACTGAAGTCAGATGAACAGAATTTGGGCCCATACTATACGGAATATATTTGGGTCAAAACCTGAGAGCTCAATGTCAGTTTTGAAGGCGCTAATACATTGTTTCCAAGTTTAGATAAGTTTCATTGAACCAATCTATAGCTTAAAACACTGTAATCAGTGGGAGCTGTAGGTGTCAAGCAATTTTTTTCAAAGGCATTTGAAAGGATTTGTTTCCAAGCTTATATTTAGATTGAATTGTTTTAACTAAAACAGAGTTAAATGCAAAATTAAGCTTTTTTCAGTTCCAGTTTAGCTTTCCCTTCACCTTTATACATTTATATTTTATAAACAAAGCTGTCCATTTTGAAAACTGTTGTAGATTATTCACAGTGTGTGTGTGTGTGTGTGTGTGTGTGTGTGTGTTACATGTGTTTGTAAAGCAAAAATGAATATATTTACACAAGCCAAATATCCATTTTAAAATACAAATAACCCAAATAACCTTTTGGGCCCCCGGAGTTTAGTTTGTTCTTTGTCAAGTAAAATATATTTACAAATTATAAAATACAAAGTTGGGGGGAGGGGTCTGTGTTTAATAAAGATATTGTACGGAGACTAAAAATGGGGAAAGCTTTCACAATTCTGGTTTCAGAGCAAATGGGAAATAATTCAGTACACTTACAAGTACATTCAAACATGCCAGTCTGTTGCCTCTGGAATAAAATAAACTGCATATAATGACATCTCTGTGTGTAGGCTGCAATTATTATATTAGCCCAAGTGTAGTGAGCATGAAACTTACTCCACCCACATAAAGTACACGCAGGTGGAGAGCAGGGAGACTGAACTTGAACTGAGGATCTGACCTAGTGTGTTCTGTCTGGTTGCCAGACCAGGAGAAGCTACATACATATTAAATTTAAAATAGGGGGAAAGTAGACAACGAAAGCCAGATCCTAAGATGGTGTAAATTGGCATAGCTCAAGTGACTTCAGTGAAGCACTGAGAACTTACAAGAGCTGAGAATCTAGTCCCTGAATATTAACTCCGAGTGCTAAAGAGGTTTGGTTTAGATGAAACAAGAAATCCTTTGCAATGCTTAGATCTGTGAACCACTGCAGCACCTAATCATCCCATTAATTTTAATTCCATTTAGCTTAACAACAATTTAATATAAATGTAGGAGTTCTTAGTTTATTTCTACTGCATGCTGTTCTCAATGCCTACCAATATCCACTGGGCTTGCTAGAAAGAAGGCTCAGGTTTTATTTCATTGGGTAAGTTCTCTCCAATTACATTCTTAAACAAGGGTAATGGAGATGAAGGGTGGGTATATAATAAAATGTCAGAAAGCAAAGAAATACGTAACATAAATACTACAACAAAGACTAGACCTTTCTTTGTTACAAGAGTGTGAATCAAATTGTAAATACACCTCTACCCCGATATAACGCTGTCCTCGGAAGCCAAAAAATCTTACCGCATTATAGGTGATACCGCGTTATATCGAACTAGCTTTGATCCACCGGAGTGCACACCCCCGCTCCCCCACCGGAGCACTGCTTTACTTCGTTATATTCGAATTTGTGTTATATCAGGTCGCATTATATCGGGGTAGAGGTGTACCTTCAAATCTAATGGTGATGAAAGTGACACCAAACTTGCTGGTAGTACTTTATCTGTGTATAGGCAAGATAAAGTGCAATATCTTAATTTACCAGCTCAGATTAATAAGCAGTGATTTACAAGTCCTGTTCCATTCCCCTTGGCATATATTTTTATATAGTGTATGAATCTTCATTTAAATTTTACATTTAAACAAGATGATAAAAACAAGGATACAAACAAATATACAGCATTCAGCATGAAAAATTGATAGGGTTCAACCCTCTTTGACAGGACATCTCAACAGATATTAGGTGTAAATTGACAACAGCCCTGTTGACTGCAATGGAGCTGAGCCTACTCACGCTAGCTCAGATTCAGGTTTTCATTAGTACCCTTAAAAGTACTTAAGGGAGATGTTACAAGGAATCTCAATTTTGATTCAAGATTTACCTTCAAACATTCATAATAGAATTAGAACAAGTATAATTCTCAGTCCTAAACCATTTAACAAAATAAGAACTTGAGCTTGCACTCTGAATCAAGACCTTAGAACTTTGCACAGAGACTGTCCCTTCAAGCGGCCAAGAGTCTAAATTTCCAGATGGTGTCCCACATAAATATGCTATATTTTATAGTTAGGGCAGGCAGAGAGACAGACACTCATCCTTTGAAGTCACTGAGCTCCACAAGACGGTCAGTGATTTGTCAAACCTGTGTTGCATACATCAGTTGGGCTGATAGTCATTCCGAAGATGCATTGCAGTGGGTTCAAAAAACTGAAAGAAAAGGAACAAGGGAAATTTCAGTCATGTGCTGCTAACAATGCAGTCAATCAATAACACAACTCAGCTATTGATTCCCAGCTGCCTCAGCAGGCTTAAACCAGCAACATATTGTAAGGGAGAATCTTCTCAGGATTAGAAGCAGCATTCGCTCCTGGGATCAGCAAAGCTCAATTCTAAGTATGTATGATAATGACTCTGGCTAGTTCTTTTGCAGTTCATTTTATTTTCCAGTGGTTAAAATGAAGCATGATATTATATACATTGCAAGGATCAGCGAGGTCTTATGAATGTTATTATATATGGGAATGGGTGACAGGGGATGGATCACTTGACGATTACCTGTTCTGTTCATTCCCTCTGGGCCAGTGCCAGGTGCCCACTGTCGGAAGACAGGATACTGGGCTAGATGGACCATTGGTCTCACCCGGTAGGGCCATTCTTATGTTAAATGCCTCTCCAGTTCTCACACTTCTTTCTGCTGGTCTATCCACTCTGCTGCTGCTAAAATCAATTCCTTACTCACATCTCTGTGCGGTTTCTGCATCACATTCAAAGTCTACATCTTCTCCTTTAAGCTCCTGCAAAACTTCCTTCCTCTATCTCACCATGCTCATCTCCAGGTAGGTGCGTAACAAGAACAGCAAGAGTTACAATATGGAGGTTCCAAAAAAACCCACAATTTGGGAAGGGATATAAATCCTCATTCTTCAGGTCATAAACCAAATTCTTACTGATTGTGAAAGATGGAGAAAGATTCCCTTGGGGCAGATGTTCCCATAACTGCCCACTGCAAGGCTTCTTGCACCTTCCTGTGAAGCAGCTAGCCAGTGTCAGAGACTGGACACTGGAGTTGATGGACTGCTAGTCACATTTTTAATGGCAATTGCTATCTTCCTAATTCCATTATTCATTGCACATTGGTTTTAGACAGTATGTCTCATGTAGAACTGTGTGAACAAAGTTTATTTGGGGGAATTTATTATCCCTTGCATATTATTTCCACAGTTAGGGCTATTTCAGATCTAGGGCAGCTTTCACTGAAGCAACCTATATTTTTTTTCAAATTTGTTAGATTCTCCACTAATAAATCCCTGTATCTGGCTTGTCTGTCCTGGTGGTTTTGGAATGGTGCCTCCCACCATGCTCAGCCGATGAGTGTGTGCATGCAAATACAGTTGGCAGTATTCCAGTGTCATGTAGGTGTGATGAGGAAGTCACATTCTGATACTTTGCAGCTAAATTAATTACAAATTGACCTTACATAGAAAGGGAATAAGTCCTCTTAGAGTAGTGGTTTTAATGCTTTGATTTTTCATATTATAAATGGTACATCCATGCTGCTGCAGTTAAACATCTGTCAGCATTTCAGTTATAAATCTCTTTTTGCAGAGGCTTATAACATGGCTACCAAAATTCATTGAGCTCTAGAAACTGACATCTGTGGTTTCAGGACTCTTTTATATAAAACATTACAAACACTTCAATTTTCCTGTTATGAATTGCACGAGAGGAAAAAATCAGTGGAACTCTAATTATAAAGCCAAGCAAACTGCAGGCAGAACATTGTGTTAGCTTCATTTCACAACTCTGCTGATACAACTGTGGCCCTGCAACACCACTGCTACTCCAGCCCTGAACAGGTGTTGAGCAATAATGGCCAAGTGTGTCAAAAATACCAAACCATGTGGTGGTTTTATGATATGGACAATTGCTATTTAGGGACAAAGAAAAGTCATTTCCACTCATGATCTAGCTAAGATTTAAATCATTTCTCTTTACCCTATTTTCTTCATGAACAGAAAATTCCCATAATCCTCTTGTTTTAACTTGCATTTGCTTTTCTTTCATTTCAGAGGGTTTTGTCATATTACTTAAACGTAATGCAGGCCTGGGCATAAGTAACTTACTTGCCTCATTTCTTAGTGGACATGACGGGCAAGGTAAATTGATCAGTTGGCTAGAGACAGGATGTCTACGTTAGCTGAGATAAGTGGGAATATCAGGATACCGTTTACAATGGACAAAATAAGCCTGGAATGTAAGATGAGGTAAAAAGTAGGTCGTGTATGCACAGTGTGTGGACAGAGCATGCTGTACAGGGATTGATTCCTGCAGAGTAACCAAACCAATACGGAAGCGTATGATGCAATGTATAGTTAAGAATGCATGTGTTATTAGTGTTGGTAAAGATGTATATAAGGAAAACTTTTGCCTATATCCACCCCCTATACTTGAATCTGATCAACTCAGCATAGCTTTAATGTATGCAAAATAAAGGAGCCTGAGTGACAAGACTGGAGTCAAAATGAGTTCTTTGGTAACCGAATGGAAGAGGTCTCGGGGGACCCCCAACATAGATCAAACCAGCAATTTTACAAAAAATTTGATAAAGTTATTTGTGAGATTCTCTGATCCAGCTAAGTCATACTTGGCAAAGGACCAGTGGGGGGAGAGGGTCTGACATTACACCGTTTATCCAACCCCCACTCCTGATGTCATGAAGTATCAACTGCATAAAACAAACCAGCCTGGAAAGTTGCCAGGATCTGTTCAAGAACCCAGAGTTCAGCTGGATTCAGTAACGTCCCAGTGCACCAACTTTCCCCAGCCATGCGCCATAATCCAGATCTTGGGAGGACAGTACGACATAGGACCTGCTATGTCAGCACTCTGCCATCAGTGGATTCCTCTCTCTAGGAGAAATCCTCCAATGCTTGGATCCACTGGGTTTATCGCTGCCTTGCACAGATGGATTGGTACAAAGGGGCCATAAATTTAGCCTATGGTATACCTGTGACCAATGGGCATAAATGCTCAGTTAGTTTGTAGCTTGTTGAAGTTGATGGGATTCATATATACATTATGACAACATCTTTCCCTTGATTATTTTGTTAGTATTTAGAGTATATTTTTCCCTTATGGCATTTTCTATTGTTCTGCATATAGAAACAACATTCAGAATAAGTAAACATGGGAAGACACTTCTTTCAATACACAAAAATCTAATTATTGCATCTGTGCATCTAATATTTTTATTTTTTCCTTTTTAATTGCGTTTTCCAGAATTGTACTGTTCTCTAGAAATAAGAAGAAGAAAATTATTTAATGATAACGATTTAACATTTATGAAGCACTGCACCTCATTATGAATCCCAAAGTGCTTTACAAATTGTATTAACTGACACACCATGCAAACTATACAGGGATCACTTCATTCACCCCTAAAATGCAGCCACTTATGATTTGGGCAATAAGCAGTAACTATTTGATAGTGCACAGCAATAGTTCCCAAAAGCCTAAGGGACAGATCTTCAGCTGGTGTAAATCAGCATGGCTCCATTGACTTCAGTGAAACTATGCAGATTCACTCCAGATGAGGGTCTGACTCCAGATCACGAGGTAAAGAAGAATACTGTAGCCTACTGAAATAAAAAGGATAATTTGGGCAGACTATATAATGATCTGAATTGGAAAACAACCAAGCCACCTGTGTTAACACACCTGCTCTTACAAAAAGTGCCATGGATCTTTATCACAAGTGATCCAGAGCTCGTTGTTATGTCTCATCTAAAAAATGGTTGGTCAGTTTCTCAGCTCGTACAAAGTGGCATCATTCCGTTGACCTTGCTCAATGGAGCTACACCCAGTTTAAATCAGCTGAGGATCTGACCCAATAGTTCTAGCCCCACACTCCACCATAAAACATACTGGAGAAATCTGGATTGAATACAGACTAAAGGGGTAAAGTACCACCTTCAGAAACACCAACACCACTTATTGCAACACGTATTGTATGATTTCCTTAAAGGTCTCCCATCCAATTACTTATCCAGACTACCCTTGCTTAGATTATGAGATCTGACTGTACAAAGTGGATTTATTTTAAGAAAATGCAAACACACATGCAAGTTGTTATTCATTTGTGAAGCCCAAGTGATAAATAATTAAAACTATACCTTCATATGGTTCATATTATATCCAGATCTTTTGTAGGCCCTAACCCTGCAAAGCATTTAAGCACGTGTAACTTTGCTCTATGATTAGTGGAACTATTCACCAGTTCCACAAAGTACTTAAGCACATTCATGATTGGGGACACTAGTCCCTGATAATATTACTATACAGAATGTGCCATAGTGTTTGCACATGTAATGGATATTTGGATAATATTAAGGTATTTATTTTTTAAAAAGATGTAATGATTTTTTTAAAATCTAATAAAACTGGATTGTTATATAAAAATGTGGAAATGTAAGGCTCTATGGACCGAATGTGCCACTTCCGTAAAGTAGATGCAAGTCTATTGACTAATCTCCATTGACTTCTTATACAAGTTATACACTGATCCAATGTAGTCAGGGTGTGAAAAATATTAATAACGTTCAAAGATATTGTGGCAGGATTCAATTTGTTAAAACAATTTATTTTGGTAGCGTATCCCTCTTTAGTAATTTTGGGCCTAATCCTGCAATTGAGTTGAATTGGCCTGTTTACATGGCCTAGGCTTTGAGAATTATGCCTTAAGTAGAAAAGATTAATGTAGCAAAATGACTATAGGCATTTAAGGCAATGAAAAGTTAGTGAGATAGTATAATAGATTATAATTCTAGCAATGAATATCAAAGCCATCATTCTTCACAAATGAGTAAACGAAAAGCAAAATGTAATTTATGGAGAGGTGTCTGAAAAATACTGGAACACTGACTGTAGTTCTGCTTTAGGATTTCTGCCATACCATAAGGCTAGTCCTGAAAAGAATTTCTCAGTTGTGTGTGTCTTTTGGGAGCATTTAAAAGTGAAACATGAAAAATGATTTCAGTCAGCACTATTTGAGAAGCCTTTAAAAAGTCTAGGGTTAATATTTATGGTAATATACCTGGTTCAACTTAAATTTTTCATAGCTACTGTGGGAAAACAACAATAGTCTTTCATTTTCCATCCTCAATTTAGAATTTCAGAGCAAGATCCTCATTTGATACAAATCAGAACAGCTCCAATAAAGTCAGTGGAGTTTACACCAGTTTACAATAGCTGAGTATCTGCCCCGCAAACTCTTATACTACCAGTTCATGTAATAATTATGTATTGTATATATTTGTTTTAGGGGAACCTGAATATTTCTGATTGGTTGCGTGTGTGGGTGTGAGAGAGAAATACATATGTTTTCGCTCTCTGTTGTGTATTCAATATTGTTCAAATGTGGCCATTCTCTCTGTAACTCTCACACACAAAGCAAAGTATATTCATAACATCCAGTGCAATGTATTAGGTGGTTCAAAGACAACATGGCAACAAAGTAAACACCTTATGGTTTGCATCATTCTTTTGTCCCATCAGCTGTATTTAGGCGAAAGATGATAAGTTCAAAGGAGAATTTAAGCTATTAGAAGAAAGATTTAGCGTTTTAATGACTGCCTGGAAATGATAAGCTAATCATTGACAGATTATCCCAGGAGCATTCAATTTGCATCATATGCATCTTTTTCACACCACCTAGGAATGAGGCTGGGAATACTAAGGACAGGACATTGTGCTGTTTAATGCAAATAAGACTAAATCTTTTAAACAGAGTTATGCAAAGGGGGATGGCGTGTGTGTATTCAAACTTTATTGAGGTAAAAAGATGCATTTATATATAAATATATATATAAATAAAACCCTGGTGCATATATAGAATGATGATGGAGCAGTATTTAGAGAGTGTACAATCCAAGTGCAGCCAATTTTTTCCTACTGTTTAATGTTTAGAATACATCTTAAATTTTTCTTTCTTTTAAGAGACCATGCAAAATAAACTCATCATCTTAAGGCAATCATAGGAGATATCAGGGTTCTTATCGCCTTCATTTCACTTCTTCAACAAATACTATACCATTCCTTGTCACACCTAACAAGATTAAGTGATGAAAGAAATAAAATTTGCTAGGAATACTGTCATATACACAGTCTTAGACAACTGCCCCCAACCTGCCCAATGTAGAAAGAAAAGTTTTTAATTTCTCCCCTATGAATAGCATTACTTCCTTGTCTTCAATACTCCTTTCTCACTGGCTGCTAATGTATATTATCACAAATTTCCATGCTGCAAAGAACTGAGTAACTGAAGTTCCAAGGCTGATTTAAAAAAAAATGCTGGCCCCCTAAAGCATACTTCCATTCTGTAACAGTTGAACACAATTAAACACTTGTACTCACTTCCATAGTGTCTTTTGAAAGGTAAACAACCCAATATACCAGGTTGAATCCTGCAAATGCCACTGGAAAGAGGATCCGGGAATACTGGTCTATTTTACTAGTGCCTCCAATTGCTGGTGGTGGTGGTGGTGGCAGTGGTGGGGCTGGCGGGGGAATAGATGTCGGTTGACCTTGAGATGCACTATTGGACATTATGCTGGCTTCAGGGGACTGGTCCATCTGAGAGGTTGTGGAGTTCATTCGCTTCTTCAGGTTACAATTGGAATCAGAATGCTGTAGGGAGAAAACATTACCAGATTCTCAGCTGTGAGATTTGAGACACATGTTTGCAATTTCTTTCAACATATTGAAATTAGGCTTCCCTCTGCCTTTCTGCTTGGCTTTCTGAAGGTTTTTTGTTTGTTTTGTTTTTTGTTTTTTGTTTTTTTTTTTTTTTTGTATTCCTCTATGCACAGTTTAAAGTACACACAGAACTATACATATAGACATGCTAATGGCCAGAGTCAGTTTTCTGGTGCATATATGTGCACCACTCTCACAACATGAAAGATGCATGCAGATATCTGAGGCAATATTTGGCTCAGAGCTTTGATATAAGATGATCGAAGAAAAAGTGTTCTACAAATAATGTTGTGTTACCATTATTATATATGTGGGTTGGAGGAGGGAGGGAAAGACAATAGATCAGAAGAAAAACCAGAGAGAAAAGACAGATGAGAGAACACAGAAGAAAAGAGATTCAGTAGACATAAATCCCATGCTTCTCTTCTACGTCAGTGCCTCAACTTATAGGGCCAAATTCTACTCTCAGATATGTACACACAAATCCCTTTGACTCCAACAGATGTTGCATACAGATAGCTGAGGACAGACATTTTCTCCAACTAGGATTTTTCTGCCACTTTTTTATAGCATAATCTATGTTTAATAAAAATGAAACCCTGCTGTTTTTCATGCTTTGCAGAATAGCACTGACCATCACTGATCACTGACATCAACATCTGTTCCTCCATTGTTCCCCTTGCCAAACTACCCCTCTCAGAACTCAACCAGGCCATGAAATCCATAAAATTCAGCCAGATCCACTGATGCATTCTGTGTTTGCCTTACCTATAAAGGATCCAGAGAATGCCCAGTTAATTGTCAAATGTTTTCCTATCCTGCTTGATTCAGAAAGACTGAAAACAGGTTGACTGTGCTTATTAAGCATGGATGAACTCTCCTGGGGCTCCTTAACCACCAGGGAGGTATTTATGCTCAGTTCTATCTTCATTCTCTCTCGATTCCTGCCACTGAAGTTTTTCTACCATGTGAGCCTGTTATTTATTATTTATATTACCGTAGCATGTAAGAGCCTCAGTCATAGACAGAATCCTATTGTGCTGGTTGCTGTAGAAACACAGAACAAATGACAGCCCTTACCCCAAAGAGTTAACAATCCAGTGGATTCACTGATTCTGCTCAGTTCTGTCTACTATCATCATAGCTAGGCTTGAGGCTTACAGAATCTGAGGAAGGAAGGTATCCCAAGAACCTATGTTTCAGGGTTATGGATAAAAATTTTGGCACTTAAATTGGGTATAATCTCTGTAGATGTGAATTAGTGAAAACCTAAAGAGCTTTTTCAATCATCCTCTGCAGAAACTGAATGACTGGAACCGATGACTGAAGTCTTCAGCAATTTAAATATCATTAGATTAACAAGAATACTTGTATTGTAAAATAGAGTTGGGATATTACTTCTTCACACAATGCACAATCAACACACAGTCAGCTTTGGCAGGGGATGTTGTGAAGGCCAAAAGTATATCTGGGTTAAAAAATGAATTAGCTAAGTTTATGGAGGATAGGTCCATCAATGGCTATTAGCCAAGATGGTTTGGGACGCAACCCCATAATCTGGGTGTCTTCTAACTGCCAGAAGCTGAGACTGGACAACACTTGCCCTGTTCTGTTCATTCCCTCTGAAGTATATGGCACCGGCCACTGTTGGAAGTCAGAATACTGGGCTAGATGGACCATTGTCTGACCCAATATGGCCATTTCTATGTTTTTATATTTGAATTGTATAGCACGGTAAAATGCTGTTGGATGTCTAGTTTTGGTTACAAAACTCTGCAAAATTCATTATTTGGACATTGATTTTTATGACAATCATTCATTTAAGAACATCCCAGTGTCTTATTGTAAAAGTTTTATGGCTTGATTCTTCAGCTGCTCCATGCATTGGATTTCATTTCAATGCAGAAGCTGCAGAATTGGGCCTTTAGCATATAAAGAGATGAACATGTGTTTGTGACGGGTTGGATCACAGAAACCCCCTTGGGAACTGCCAACTGATGTGCCAAGACTACTACTGCCCCTGCCTTTCCTGCCAGCTTGGGACCCCAGCACACTGTCTTCCTGAGCCAGACACGGCCGTCTGCTCCAACAAAAACCCAGGGTCTGAATTACTTGTCCCAAAGCTGCAGACTTAACTGAAAGTAGCTTACAGAAGTGTTCTTGCCTTTAACACTCAGATGCCCAACTCCCAATGGGGTTCAAACCCTAAATAAATTTGTTTTACCCTGTATAAAGCTTATACAAGGTAAACTCCTAAATTGTTCACCCTCTATAACACTGATAGAGAGATATGCACAGCTGTTTCCCCCCCCCCCCCAAGTATTAATGCATACTCTGGGTTAATTAATAAGTAAAAAGTGATTTTATTAAATACAGAAAGTAGGCTTTAAGTGGTTTTAAATAGTAACAGACAGAACAAAGTGAATTACCAAGTAAAATAAAATAAAACACGCAAGTCCATGTCTAATCAAACTGATAAAATCTCACCCTGAGAGATGTTTCAATAAGTCTCTTTAACAGACTGGATGCCTTCCTAGTCTGGGCACAATCCTTTCCCCTGGTACAGCCCTTGTTCCAGCTCAGGTTGTAGCTAGGGGATTCCTCATGATGGCTTCCTCCTCTTTGTTCTGTTCCACCCATTTATGTATCTTTTGCATAAGGCGGGAATCCTTTGTCCCTCTGGGTTCCCGCCCCCTCCCCCCACCCATCCCTTCTCAATGGAAAAGCAGTAGGTTAAAGATGGATTCCAGTTCAGGTGACATGATCACATGTCACTGTAAGACTTCATTACCCACTTGCCATCACACACCTATACAGGAAGACTTACAGGTAAAACAGAGACATCTGCAGTCAACTGTCCTGGTTAATGGGAGCCATTAAGATTCCAAACCATTAATGGCCCACACTTTGCATAATTGCATAATCAGTTATAGTTCATATTTCTAGTTTCAGATACAAGAGTGGTACATTTATACAAATAGGATGATCATACTCAGTAGATCATAAGCTTTGTAATGATACCTTACAAGAGATCTTTTGCATGAAGCATATTCCAGTTACATTAGCATATTTTTATAAAATCATATAGAGTGCAACGTCACAGTGTTGAAACAGTTATTCTATTCTATGGAAATCTATAGTTAATATCATGCACTTACGGATAACCAGATAACCTGGTATTGACAATATGTCTTATGTTTGGTAAACAAAAGGGATGTAAAAGTATTATCTTCTTAGTATTTGGTATCACTGCTATATGAAAGAGAACAACACACTTCTCACAAGAGGCCAGATTCTGCTCATGAATGCACATGCTGATTTCCCATTGAAATCAATTGAAGTTGTATATGTGTATCCACCTGCAGAATTTGGTCTAAGAAGACATAAACAGAAGGCAGTGGAGAAAAATAAGCTTCTATTTGCACAACAGATAATGCTTTCTCTCTCTCTCACTCTCTGTTTCTACCCCTCCCCCAGCCATTTCTTTCCTGAATCCCAAGCCCCCTGCCCACACTATGTCAAGTAACTGAAGAGTAACATATTTTGCAGATGGATTATAAGTGGCATACATACTGTGGGGCTATGTCTATCTGGAACACAGATGTTTGATTTTTGTATTTTCCAGTTACACTGCAAGCAGCAAACAGGTTTGAAGGGGGGATCATCCACAGATGTGTCACAGAAACAGAAAGAGGGTTATCCATGTGCACTGGCACTAATCATAATAATCCTTCTCTCTAAACAGACTGGCTGTTTGAGCCTGAGCCATTACTTTCGCTCAGAGTCACTATCCCATTCTGCTTTTGTGTCCTGCTTTCGAAACTGGAATGTTGCTAGACACACAATGTGGTTTGTCTTTAGCTTTAGTACAAGAGGGCTTGGTCTCTCCACAGTGCAGGAAAATGAGCAGAATTTTTTTTTTAAGTGTTTGTTATTTCATCATATCACTTGTCAATTAACAGCATTCTGACATATATAGATCGGACCAAATTCTGCCTTTAATTACACAGGATTCAGTACACTGAAGTCAAGGAGGTACCATAGTGTATAGCTGGTCGAAACGGGTATATCTACACAGCCCAGGTAAACAGACATAGCCTAGCGGGGTTCACACTAGTGTTCTAAAAATAACTGTGTAGACACTGCTTTGAAGTTGCTGCTCAGGCTGGAGCTTGGGCTCTGAAGCCCATCCCCATTCCTAGGCTTCAGAGCCCAAGTTCCAGCCCAAGCTGCAACTTCAAAGCGCTGTTTCTAGACCACTAGCCAAGCCCTGCTAGCCCAAGTCTGTCAACCCGGGCTGGGAAGCTCGCTCCCCCAGGCTGTGTAGACATCCATAGTGAAAAGAAAAATAGGCCCACTGTTTGCTGATGATGCTTTGGCAGAAGGTACATTAACATTCTTTCTATTGTTCCACTGTTATTGCAAAGATAGCAAATCCCTTTGTATAGGGAGTTGGTTGAGGGGAGCTGAGGTGGTAATTTTTTCAGTGGGTTTATTAAATCTTTGTTATATTTACGTTGCTGGAAGGGTGGCTTATCTGCAGGTACTTGTCGGAGGTTGTTTACTGGGGGACATATTTTTAAGAGTGAAGTATTCCCAGAGCATGGTGTGGGCAGTTCTTTATTTAGTATAGCACAAATTTTAAGAAATAAACATCCCTACCCATAGATGCTGGAACTAGGGGAACGAAGGGGGGGGGAGGGGCAGGGATGCTGCTGCATCCCCCTGGCTTGAAGTGGTTTCCATCATATACAAGGTTTATAGTTTGATTCAATGGCTCTCAGCACTCCCACTATATAAATTGTTCCAGCACTCCTGTCCCTACCATGCTATGAAGGAACACGCTCTTCACATCAGATGATGATAAATTTGGGGAGGTTTTGCCACCACAAGATACAGGAGATTCCTTTTATTTTAACTTCTCCCTTACTTTCAAGGGCCCACCTGTATATTTTCATTTAGCATTGCAGTCACAGAATCCTTGATCACAGATTCAAGGTGGAATATATTAATTAGTCCCAATTCTTGGGTCCCATTGAGCTGTGCTCAGCAGAAGACATGAAAGGAGAGAGACAAGATAGTTTTAGGCTCTCAACCCTGGACCTAGCCAGTGGCTGGATGGCAAGTGGAGCAATTAAAAGGAGCATCAAATTGCTTTAAGTTACACCTCAATGGCCTATTCCAGCAGCCAGGACACATTATGGCTCCAGCCATTAATGGCCAGTTCCTTGAGCATGCCCCATACACTGAGGAACATCAGGTAGAGCTGGTATAACTCTCTGGAGGGGAAACCTCAAATAGCTGCTTAAACCAATTTAAAGATCCCTCTTTGCTACTTAAACAATGCAAAAGGGGCAGATGGAAGCCTACGACTTGGTCTGTTGTGTTGCAATGTGTCTTTACCAACACTATCATTGTAAATTATTCTCCAATTTATAATACAACTTTTTCTCAGCTACCAATGAAGACTCACCCAGAAACACTGGCCAAAGGAACAGCAGCAAGAGGATGCAACAACCTGTTGCTCTCATTCAAATTAAATTGATAAAGTTTGTGCGTGAGGATGGGAGCTCTGAGTAGTTGCTGTAGTCATTAATTTTCTCTACTTGGATTTTCCCTTTTGAGTGTTTTCTTTGACAAAGAGCATTGAGATTAGGATGCAGTGATGAAATTTGCCAAAACACTAAACAGAAAGAAAATATATGAACTATTACAACTAGCAAGCTATGTTAATCCCTGCCTTTTATGGGATATAATAAAGCAAACTTGTCCAGCGCACCTAAGACAAAATCTCGAACATTGTTAGTTGAGTTGACAAATTGCAAAAGGAACTGGCTTCTTTACGTGGCCTCTTTGCTGACAGCGTAGAATTGTGATGTTGCAGCACAATGAAAAAAATTGCTCCATGCCTGAAGTCTGACCCTTGCGTGTGGACCTTTGCACGATGACTCAAAATTAAACAGGAGGTGCTGTACTGCATAGAATAGTAAGGTGCTGTCTAGGACTAACTAAGGTCATACAACTAAACTAATTTATACCCTTTGGATGCCCACAAAGCAGCTGGGAGTCTATTCCATCCAGATACTTATCTCCCTCCGTTCTCATTGACTTTGCTAGGGTTTTCTTGGCACAACTCAGGAGGCTCTCAGCAAATTGCAGCATCAGGCCCTTTCCTCCAGTTAGAAAAGATAGAGCAAATATCGCTTTGGCGTGTATGTAATTCTGTATTCTAGCCTTCTCTGTTTTTATAGGGATGCTGTGTGTGTACTATTAATTTTGTGTGTATATTTTTCTCTTCATATTCCTAATTAAAAATCGCTTTGAAATTATCTATAAATCTGCCTTCCTTTGTACTGTGGATATGTGATTTTGCTGTCAGTGCAGCGTGTAGCATGGCATTAAAATGAGCATCTTATGTATGTGCCTAGATATCAACAAACTTTAAAACAATTTGTACTTGTTCTTAGTGCTGTCTCCTTTGCTCATTTAAGATTATGTACTTTTCCTGTCAGTACAGTGAAGGCAAAAGAAAATAATGTCAATAAACTCTAAACGTTCAGATAGAAAAATGTGAAATTTCTTATTTCCTTTGTAATTTACTAGGCTAAGGATATAGAATTTTGCTGTCATCACACTGGAATGAAAATGAAATTAGTGCCAAAGCTCAAATATGCCTGAACAAGCATTAAACAAGAAAAAAGCATATCTCCTACTCTTTTCCCGCTTTCCTCTTATTAATATACCTATCAATATGTGACATTCCTACCAGTGCTACACAATATAAATTAAATCACTAACTAGTGGCCTTAAATCCTCAAAGATTATTCAAGGGCCTAACTTTCATTATGGGTGTTAGTGCCTGACTACTTTTGAGGATCTGGACCCTAGACACTACAAAACTTAGATGATAACAATAATTAATAATTGATTATTATCAATTATTAAGAGCTTTTGTTCTTATTTTTGTTTGTTGACCTAATGGCAAAAGGACTCTAAGGACACTCTTTTAGATCCCAGTGACATAGATATAGATTTAAAACCAAAATACCATTGAAAATATTAAATCTACTTCCGAATTGGGCCAGATTACTGAGCCTTTACTCACGCTGGTGAGTATTTACTCATAAGAGTAATCCCAATGAAGTTAATGAGACCAACTTTATGAGTAACTGCTTACCAGTCAGTATAAGAGGTTCACTGTCTGGCCCTCGATTAGTAACCTTCTCTCCAAAGTTCTACATTGCTCCCAACATCTGTTGAGTCCATCACCAACATCTAAAACAGTTAAGGAATTGGCACAACTGGGCCCACAGCTATTACTAATGCTATTAACATCTGCAGAAGAAACACAGAACTCCATCATCACATCTCAGCAGGTAAAAAAAAAAGCTCTTTTAAAGATTTATGATCTTGCTATCTCAATGCAGTTCCATGATATGACACATCAAAATGCAGATTGACACTGCAGGGCCTTTGAAAAAAAATATTTATTTTATGTTATTTATGTTAAATGTTTAAAGCCAACTTTTGCTCTTAGATACACTGGTGCCAACCCAGCAATTTAAATGGAATTATTCTGGAGTGGCCCATGTGGAACTGTGAGCAGAAGCCAGTCTCTCCACTTATTTTGTGCAATTTTTGCAGCTTTCATACAAAAAGAAATGATATTCCTTCATTTTACTGTGCAATCACATTTGTTTTGTCCTATTTTAATATGTGCTGCTGTGATTACTGAGATCAGACTGCAATACTGTGCAAAAATGTCTAAATGCTAGTGGGGAAAAACCCTCAGATCATACAAGACATTTAACATATATTTCTGTAGGATTTCAACTCTCTCTTCTCTCTCCCATCCCTATCGCCCAGCTCGGTAGCTCTAGGAAACATTTAACTCATGTGGATCCAAATGATCATCAGTTACTTGCCCTCTCCTTTCAGCCACATCAGGATACTCATTAAACATGTCCAACATATTCTGATTGATGTAATCGCAGGGAACTAAACCCTTTATACTGGAAAACCATCAGGCTCCTCTACACTTGAGGAATGTTGCTTAAAGACAGAATAAGAATCCTCTGCTGTCGGAGCCATATCCCTTTGTGGCTTAGGAAAAAGAGCTGTTTGAAAAAACAAACAGCAAAATGCTTTCACAAAAACATTTAATTGGAAGGGGTTTTTATTTGTTGTTTTTTTCACATTTCATTTGTTTATCAAAATGTCATCAAAAATTCTGACCAGCTGTATAGAAAATAATCCCTGTTAAGCTCTTTGACTGTCATGCAGCAAAAGCTCTTGGATACTGTACAACAAGCACCCATACTAAGTGACTTAGGTCCCTGTCCTCTAGTGTATTGGGGGACCCTGGCTCCCTCTTGAAGTCAGTGAGAATCCAGAGGGTTCTAGGCACCTAGGGACCCGTGCAACCCTTTCAGGATCTGGGCCTACTGAATAAAGAGAGCTGTGAGGAAGAAACAATATGATTCATATTTAAAACACAAATACATATTTTAAATGGAATAAAATCTAAAAGCTGCACTGCTTTCCTATGCTATAGATTCTGAGTTTGTTTTTGATATGCTGGAACAAATGTAATTACTGTAAGAATAAAAATGGGCTTCCATCAGGGTCCAGATGCATTCTCAGCTTGTTGCTGTCATATTTTGGAGTGGAATGCCCATAGTTTTGTATTTCCCACAGAGATCACCTGCAGCTGACAAAATACAATGAGCCAAATTCTGCTCTGAGCTACCTGAGGTAAATTCATAGTGACTCCTTGGCAACCAGTGAAGTCACTCTGGGTTTGTATCACTTCACTGAGAGCAGAATTCAGCCCACTGTATCTGACTGAAAACAATGGAGTCCAAGGACTTAATGGAAGTTTGTAGCAACTCCACTGAGCATGACAAAATAGAATTTGGCCTTGTGCCTTCTCTATTTTTAGATTACAGAGGTGGAGGATTATGTAATAATATATTAGCAAGAGATTTTGACTAAAAGAGGCATTTGAACAAAATGAACTATCCCGAAGGGTGAGAGGGACACTTCTACTGTATTTTGAATGATTTTTGTAGTAGACAAAATTAGATTTGGAATTGTAAAAAATTGAACATATTCTGAATCCACTTTAACTTGATGGGTTTAAACTATTCAAGCAACTAAAGCTTTTAAATGACTCTTTGAATTTTCATCAATGCTAGATCTTCTCTCTGGTCTTGTCTGCTACAATGAAATGTTTGGGTGCAACTATCTCATTGTTACTATACCACCAATGGAAGTGTTTGTGTAGACAGGAGCATATACACTACCATATCACTTAGACTGGTTGGGGCAGGCTTAGAGGACATGATGGCAAAAATTCTGGTGTCTTATTTACACTGTAACTCACCCCATTAATATCACTAATGAAATTGTATTGGGAGCACTGAATGATTCCCAGTCTAACACAGACACAACCCTTTTATATTTTCTGCTCCTGGACTCTTCAGTAACTAGCCCAACCTTAACATTCTCCATCAGCTTTCACTATCTAAGGAGTAAGTTCTATAAAGACAGAAGGCAGATAGCACTCTTCCTTCTGACACAAACACTGCTCACTACATATCTCCTAAAACTCCCAACTGATAAACCTAAACCCCTGGCAATCACCAAAAAAACAAAACAAAACCCACCATTATAGTGGAAGAAAGTTTTTTTTTTACTCTGCTGGAGAAATAATAGAACTGAACAGAAAAGGAGACAAGAAGATCTAAGGGCATAGGAGAACGTGAAGATTTTTCATTAAGGGATTTCTTTTAATCACGTGAAGCAGAGAACGTGGTGGCTACTTAGGAAGGTGGGGGGGGTTAGTGAAAAATTTTCCTCTTTAAAACATTGTTGAGGGAGAATAGCATGGGGCCTGGTTAAAAAAATTCTGAGACACACAGAAGACATCTTAGAAAAGACAGAAAGTCTTACAACAATATTATACAAGGATCTAGAACAAGAAGAAATAGACCTTGCAGAAAACAGAGAATAAAGGAACTGTGAAAGAAAGCAATGATATGACTTAGAATCAGATAAGGAGTAAAGAACCAAAGCATTGGAACTGAATAAAAAACAGAAGGGGCAGGGTTCTAGAAAGAAAAGGAAAAAGAGACTGTACAAATAGGAGAGTGATATAGAGGCAGTATACAAAACACACACACAACTCCTTTCCTCAAAACACCTTCCTTAATGACATTTTAGTTCCTATTAACTCCCCTTGAAGCAGGCTGCCTTCTTACAAGAATTTTTCCCAGCATGCCTTTATGGGGATCAGCCTTTTAAATCTAACAGAGTCAAGCAGCTGCAGTCCTAAAGAAGCCACTTTTGCAACTGCTTGCTACATCTCCTTCTTCTAGTTCGTACGAACTCTTAATTCTTGTGGTTTCCCTTGGTTTTCCCTTTCCTATTCCTGAGGAGATAGGTACATCCTTATGCCAAACCAGCAGGGTGGAAGTGGAACAATATTCCACAGGTATAAACAGTGACTGCTGACTCTCTGAAGATACCAACTCTGAAGTTCTGCTTGGGGAGAAGTTCTATGCACTGCTGTTTGCAACCTTTTTAAATTTGGAGACTTTTGTATAGGGCTTATATTGTTTGTTTGGTTGGTTTTTGCTTCTTTCCTAGTTTTAGATGTCATGTATTATCTGTAAATAGCTCTGTTAAAGAAATATTTGTAGACTGTGTTTCTTAGATATTTTACTACTCACTTGCTGGCTTTTATTGCTAAAACGGTGAAAAAAGAGGGAAGTATTGATTGTACTTACTTCTACACTTGAGAGGGAAACTTTAGAGAGTGCGAATTTCAAACTTCTTTGTTTGCTTTATTGATTTCTTCAAGGTCAGACGTTTAGCCTGTTTTCAGATTGGGCTGCAGTGGTATGGAGAATATGTAAATCCCTTCAGTAGCTGTGGGAGCTGCCAGGCTTTTTAGAATCAAGCCCTGGCATGACTGGGAAAGCAGCTATGGGGAGCAACGTCCTCAGCAGCCAGGCTCTCACGTCCTTTGCTTTGTAGCATCTGTTGCAGAGTCATCCCATAGCAGACTATGCAGAGGAGGGCAAACTGCAAAAAGTCACTTGCTGTAATTGCTCAGTGTGAAGTTAAACTGTCTGAATATGGGCCCAGTTTTGGGGAAGCTGAAACCCCTCTGTGATCTGCACTAGCGCTAGAAAATAAGGGAGCTCCTCTGTGAAAGGCAGTGGCTCTGCACCTTATAAGAATGGTGCAAAATCCGAACTTCATTGTAAGAGAGAGCAGAATCCTACCCAAAACCCTGGATTGTAAATTTCTGAAACCCAATATGAGGACTTTGAGAAATGATGAAGAGGCTGAGAATAATGAAAGTGCTGATTGGATTTTGGTGTTTGATTGAACAATTGCAGCATGAATGTAATGTTCTTGTCACTAGAGACTCTTGAGTTAAAAATGGAAGAGTTCTGCTAAACTCTCTGTTTTGTGGGAGGCACAAAGGGCACTCAGCACCTTGCAGGATCAGGCTATGATGCCTTTGGCAACCAGTGCTGTGGGTGGGCCTCCTCACTGCTACTTCTGGGAACAGCAAATAGGAACTACATCCGGCAAGTTTTCCTGCCAGGCCTCCTTGAGCCACCTTGTCTTATTGAGGTTCCACTGTATGTATTGGTGTCTTCAAAAAAAAAAATAATGAGGCAAAAGTTTGTCTAGCTATGAAGAGGAATTGGATCTTCTAATATAATTTTTTTCTTCTGGGATCTCAGAATTTTAATGACTGCAGTACTTAAGTAAGTGTTTTACTGGATATAATTTGATGTCTCTGCCTACTGTGTTTGGACTCTAAATTGTGTAAAATTATATTTTTGTCCTTCTCCAAGAACGCGGGACTTTATGGACCATTATCACATTGTTCTTTTCTCCTCCTTCTGTCTTCTATGAATTAATTTCATTGTTTATATATAATGGACACTCTATAGATCATATTATATTTTCTTTAGTATTCTACATATTTGGGTCTTTAAATGAAACAAACGATGAAGAGCATTATTCAGGGATTCAGACACGAAATATCATTCCAGTTTAGGGTTCTTATTCTAAGATAGGGATGTGCTTTTTGTTAATATTTTCTTTTGCTATGTCATGCCAAGTGATCTATTTAACTTAGTATTTTGATATTTGCCTGAGTGATTTCCTGTGAAAAACCTATATTTGAAAAAAAAAAAGGACTTAAAATCTTTTAAAGTGCTTCTAGTCTTTAGATCTGTAGCATTTTACCTTTGTAGCATTAATGTGCTGTTACAATATACAGCCCATAGGGTATGTAATGTCCTCAGTCAAATAATAATAATTCAGTCATAACAACTGAGCCTTTCTCAAATGTCATGACATTTGAAAAAAAATTACTTTATCTGAACATTAACAAATATATTATCTGCTTTTGTTGTAAGTTTTGATGAGGCAACTTATTATTAAGGTTTCCTTAGAATAATAAAAATGTAAATATTGGACGTGCACATCTATATTTACTTTACGCTTATTTATTTACAAGTTTCATCAAAATTGAAAATCTACTTTTTCATTTTCCATTATTGCAAACTTCTGCAAACTCTATCACACATTACTAGCTTTGCTCAAGTCAGTCTTGCTTGAGTTTTTGGGGGGGATTTCTTTAAACTCATTTTACACAATCTGGGCAGGAAAAAAGCAGTCATTTTCTGAGTTGTAATGTGTGATACAGTTTCTTTAAACTTTTATGAAAGACAAAAGATGTTATGAGAATAATCTGCTTTTCTTTATTTTTGTCCATCTTTTCTGGAGTCTCATATTTTTTTCCCAGTGCTAAAACAAATCTTTACTAAAATGCACTGAGGGCTGTCTAGACATGCAGTTAGTGTGCGGCAAGCTGTGGTATAAATCTACAGCAGGGCCGGCTCCAGGCACCAGCCTGACAAGCAGGGTCTTGGGGTGGCTGCTCTGGAGAGGGGCAGCACGTCCAGCTATTCGGCGGCAATTTGGTGGATGGTCCCTCACTCCCGCTCGGAGCGAAGGACCTCCTGCCGAATTGCCACCACAGATCACAATCGCGGCTTTTGGGGGGAGGGGGGACTGCTTGTGGTGGCCAAAACCCTGGAGCCGGCCCTGATCTACAGTATGGTAGTTGTCCGTGTACACCCTGCTACCGTGCACTAAAACTTCCCTAGAACACTTGCTTTACTCTGCTTTACAGGAGTATATTAAAGCACACTAGGGAATGGCATACTAGTGCACTGTAGACTTGCACCCCAGCTTGCCACACACTATCTGTTTTTCTAGACAAGCCCTGAGATTTATGAGCCCAATTCTTCTGCCCTGATGTCAAGGAAAATGTTGTTTTTTATTTCAATGAGGAGCAGCAACAGCAACAGGCTGTACAACTACACCTTTGTTAGTAAATGTACCCTACTACTCAAAATGGTTTTGGGTACACCTAACCTATTACAGTTTTAGCTGCACTAAAACATATTTAAATAGAAATGTTTTAGCAAGGGACTTTGAGATTTGACATGTAGAAGAAGGATGGCTTTGTGGTTAAGGCAGTGGAATGGTATTCAAGAGAACTGGGTTCAGTTGTGCTACCCTCTTTCTGGGTCACCCTGGGCAAGTCCCTTAATCTTTATGTGCCTCTGTTCCCTATCTGTAACCGGAGATGATAATAATATTAATTTAGCTTGGATTAGTGTTGTGCATATAAATAAACTGAAGTTGGTGATAATGGGGGCTGTCTCATTACTTAGGGAGACTTGGTAGTGAAAATATTTAAAACCATTTTTCAACCATTTAACATATCTTGCTTTTGATAAGAGAAAGCATTTCTGTCTATCGCATGTTGAATATTTACCACTCTTCCTTTAAAACTGTATCTCTGTGTCTTTCTCAAAGCTTCCACCAACACAGCTCTTTATGCAAGTAACAGATGCCAAGTTTATGTAAAAGCTAATTCCCCTTCCCTCAGTTGACCCACTTATGGTATGTATATTACAGTGATCCTGTAACCATCTAGCCAATGCACGCTCTCACTCTTTTTTGAACAGTGTCCTGCAAATTCTGCAATCTTACTATGATATAGTCCACATACTGGTGATTATTTCCCTGAAATAATTTCCCCACAGTATTTACAGCCTTGCTTGAAGAATTTGTGTGTAACACTCTAATGTTGTTTTTCTTTAATTATTTTGCTTTATATAAATCAGAATGACTGAAGAATATCTCCACTTAATACAAACAACTAAAAATGAACTACTTTCACCTTCTGACGTTAGAGCAACAACTTCCTTGACGTTTGAATTGATGTGACTCAGTTATGTAATCTGTTCCAGACTAAGATCACTTTAACATTGTTCAATTGTTTTGCATTCACTACTTTGGCTGTCTCTTCCTATATGACGCTTATTATTAGAAAAATGAGCAATTACCGAGACAATCTCGTCCTCTGCCGGTACAGTTGCTGCTGATAGTGCTGCTGCTAGTGCTGCTGCCCGGGCTGCCTTCCTCATTGCTCTCTGAGTCTGAAGATTGGTAAAGTAGTTGACAGCTGCAAACTCGATAAGTGCAGAGAAGACAAAGGCAAAGCACACAGCTATGAACCAATCCATGGCAGTAGCATAAGACACCTTGGGCAAAGAGTGGCGTGCACTGATGCTTAAAGTGGTCATTGTTAGAACTGTAGTAATCCCTTTAAAATAACAGAATGAAAATTAAGGTATTAGGATTTTGCTTACATCCATATTGCTTATAAATTGTTATAAATATATAGATTATACTTCCTATTGTTTCATTACTATACTCCCTATCAGCTGATTAACAGATTGCAAAGTACTCCTTGTGCTTCAAATAGTTCATATTTGTATATCTAACCATAGTGAATAAGCCACATTAGACTGTATGCCATATTTTAAAATGGTACACAAATGTAAAGTTAAGATACCTAGCCAGTGAGTAAGGATTCTTTCTAGAATGATGCTAAAACATGGACATAACAGCATGCCTGGAAGCAGCGCTTTCTAGACAAGGTAGTTGTAGGAATGACATGAGGACCACACAAGGCAGTTCCCATATAAGAAGGGAAGAACTCAGATTTCAAAAACCTATTTTACCTATGGGTTAGTGAGCACTATCTATTGCAATAATCCAGGTTAAAATACTATAGTTTAGTAACATGTAATTTCAGCATCCTTCTCCACCCACCCCACTTTGGGGTTACATTGAAGGGACATAAGAACTCATGGGAGTTCTGCATGAAGACCAGTGGCAGGATAGCTTCCAAGATCAATGTTCACTCTCTACTGTGGCAGGTGGGTTTGAGGGTAGCATATATTGAAGTAAATAGATTGCAGAACACTGTCTCTCTCCTCCCAATGATCAGGAAAGGGTGGGTGGGAAGGTAGAAAATGTTATGTTATGTTGTATTGATCATCAATATGCTATGAATGATGCTTAGCAATGAGAATGCAGTGTCATCACATACTGATGTAACACCTCACTGCAGCTTCTGGACTATGTGAGTTGATTATTTTAGGATTCTCTCTGCAACTCTCTCTCAAGATGCAGCTTGTCAACTATCTGCAGTTGAGTACCACAGTTCCAATGTCATAAACTAACATGTTTTTAATAAAATGCAAATAGAAGATTAAAAAAAAAACAATATCTCCCATCCCCAAAATCTGGCAGATATTTTTATAACAGAAATATAAATAAGCCTGAGGTATAATTCAATGTCAAAAGTCCATGTCTCACATATGCACACAGGTGAACTTTTCAAAATTATATGTGCTGAGATTAGAACATGGTCATGTGCTATTTAGCAATATTTAGTAATGTAATGATGGATTCAGTGTCTGTATAAATACTTATCACTACTGGAATTTAGATATTAGGAATCTGGAAGATTCCTATCGGTGAGGGCTGAATGATTTTAGAAGGTGATTTTCTTGAAATGCTCTGGACTGACAAAATCTGCCTTATCTAGCAGAATGCTAACATACAGTTGAAAAAATTGTACAATTGATATTTGTTTATTTTTGGCTATAGATTTTGAATATTTCTCAGTAAGATTTAAGAGAAGTCAGTTAACATAACTATGTAAAGCTCATTTTATTTCACTACTTGCATTATAAAATTTTGCTTTAAGAATCTTTCCACATCTGAGATTTTAATGAATATGATAGATCAAAGGTCAAATTCTGGCTCCCAGTGTGAACGAAAACTAAACGAAAACAAGAGAAAGCTGATCATATCTATCCGTGCATAAGATTTTCCATCCTGAATCTATTAGCTAAATATTCATATAGAGGGGACTCTTTGTGAGGACTCTGAGACAGACATGGCATCTGGATGAAGTGGTGAAACCATGAACACAGTGGGTGTGAGCTAAAGGATAACTTACATATGACTCTTAATGAGGCATACTTAGAAATACGCATGTTCTTTATTCCACTCCAGGCCGGGAGTAATACATATATAGGGAAATGCATATTGGGAATCCACTGCCCTTTTTGAGTACATAGCTGTACAAAGGAATATTACTGTACCTGAGATGGTTCTGCCTACCACACTGTTTCTTTCAGAAGTTTCTAGCAAGCAGATCTTTATGGCCCCTGCTTCTCCTTCATCTTGGGATCATAGCATTCCTTATATTTGTAGATTGTAGTCTTGCACCCCTTTTTGGGGGATTCAATCTGCTTACAGTGTCGCCCCATTTATATAATATTGGAATTGGTTTTCGCAAACTAGCTTTAATCTCCCATCATTAATTTCTCCTTTCCCCCTCTTTAAATCTTTAATTTGGAGAAATTCAGATGACTTTTCTAGCCAAATTCACTTAGATAATAATTATAACATCAGTGTTTTCCAATGTTATTCATAATGGGATGTCAGGTCTTCCATTTTAAACCTCTGATTTGTCACTGGGCCCGATAATTTGCTCTAGGTAGTAAGGAACTGAGCCTGCAATCATTTTGTAGGTGAAACTCTCTGGTGTCAAGGGAGTTTTCTCTGAATAAAGACTGCAAGTTCAGGCTGTAATGGGGATAAATCCTTCAGTCCTTACTGTGCTGAAACTTTCAGTATAATCATTGGACTGAATGCCCTGAGTAAGGACTGATGAAGTTGGTTTATTTTTTGTACAAGGTGTCAGGCTTGCTGTTACTAATTTTCAGCAAAACTGGCAATGGCACTTGCATTTACTGTGTTTTCTAAGAATATTCCTCTGTTCCTAATTCTGTATTTACTCTTCAGTCTGAAATGGCTCATAAGAGCTGTCATTTCAGATGTTTGTAAATATTTTTAAAAACATTAGTCTGAAGACCTATTTACCCAATAGACTGAGCAGTTCCAAATCACCCATTCAGCCTGTCAGGTGAATAGTATACATTTCTCCAAATATGCCATGATATGTTTCCGATCATCTGTAACTGTTCCATGAACTACACAGTACTGGGAGTGTTATATTATGATGTCAGATTGTCAACCCACATTTGTTCTATACACACAGCACTTCAATAGCAATAAAGCACCCTTTAAAATCTATTATATCAACTCATCCCACTACCTGATTATTCTTTACAGTTCTGTCTGAATACTTAAGACAATAAAAATTAATTTCCAAATTTTCAAAAGTGGCCTCTAATTTTGGGTTCCGCATTTTTGTTTTTTAGGGTGCCCAAGTGCAGTTGGGATTGTAAGAATGAACAAGCACGCACAACTCTATTTCATGTCAATGAAAGTTGTGTGTGGTTGGCATTTCTAAAAATTGGGCCCAAGGTGGCCAGTGGCTCTAAAATGCACGAGTAGCTGTACATATATTAATAGTTCCATTGCAGTTAAGTGAGACCCATAAAAGCCAGTCCTCCTCTCCCCTGAAGTTGGGCAACCAAATTTTTTTAAAATAAGACCGTAGATCCTGCAGTCTTAGTATAAAAGGCAAATACAGGAGTTTGGTCTGTACGAAGACTACAGGACTGAGTTCCAAGGAATTTACAATAATATACCTGGAGCTGGTTGAAAAATGATATTGGGAAAAACGCATTAAAATTTACAATTTTTCTCCATTTTTCACTGTAAATATTTTTGATGAGAATTTTTTGTCCAGCTCTAATTATACTCCAGTCCTTCTCAACCATTTGGTTGGTGGAAGTTTTGTCTTTGATGTTGATGGGCACAGTACAGGTCCAAAATTAAGAATGAAGTAAACAGAAGAAGAGTCTAACTTAAAAAAGCAAAAAAAAAAAAAAAAAAAATCAGAGATGAGGATCCAAAATATACAATTGATAGTCCACCCTTTAACCCAAGCCATTGGAGAGAAGGCAGCCCAATGTCATGAGAGACAGGCAGAGAAAAGAGCTTGTGATGGGGGTTTTGTTTGCGTTTTGTCACTCTTTTAACATAACTTTTCATAGACTTCTCCAATTTAACACTATATATATAATTTTCTTTAGTTTTATTGGTAAACCTTTCTTTGAATTTAAGTATTGGTTTTAACAGAATACAAATCAAGAGAAAAACCTCTGTTCTCAAATCTGAATGGTAGATCTTAACTCTGAAATTCTCCGTACATGTATGCCTGGAATGTCTATGTATACCACACAGCAGAAACAGTCAAAACTGACCATGTAACTTTTCCAAGAACAGAATTCTGTTCCTAGTAGGATTTTTTTGAAGTTATTTATTTGGTTTCAATACAATTATTTATTTTTGTTCCCTGGGATCCATTAGCTTTTTCTTTCTCTACTTAAAAACAAATTCCCATCACACTACAGTAGCTGTTCAATACAGTGGATTCAATACAACAAATGAATTTCATGGTAAAAACATTAATACCAGCCACAGTTCTTGCTGGAACAGATTCTTTGTTGATCCAAAACACAACCTGAGACAGGACTACAGTCATGGTGCATGGAATATATGTCTGAATGAGATAGTAGCCTATTTTCCTTTGCAGATGAAAATAGAGCAGCTGAAGTGAATATTCACCTGCAACAAACAAGCAATGAAAGGCGATGAATAAATGGAGTGATGACATGAGCTGTTGCAGAGACTTTAACACAGCATACCAAAAACTGTTCTAGCTGGAACAGATTCCTTATTAATCCAGAAAGACACCTGAGAAAGAATGACTGTCATAATGCAGGGAGTATAAATCTGTATCATGAAGTAGCCCATCTTCCTTTGCAAGTGGAAATAAACTGTCATTATTACGTATTCACCTGTTAGGAGACAAGTATGTCAGCATTATTTTGGCAATATATGAACAAACATTACTGGAGTAAACTTTGGAATGTCTTAAATTAATATGCTGTGTTTTGAGGAAAGCAGTGGCGAATAATGGGCCTCCTACTATATGATAAAGTTTAGCTGATCAATAGACGCTAAAGTGAATCAATGGAGATAAAGAGAAAAGGTGAATCTGTTATTACTTTGATATGTTGTTCTGCTACTGAAAAAGCAGTGTTCCTGAAATTTACATTAAACTTTGCCCACCTATGAGCAATATGTTGAAAATCAATCTTTTGCAGGAAACAAACGAAACCTTTTCAGCAATTTTAGTTAGAGGAAGAAGAGTAAACAGTTAAGAGATAAAAAGAAAACAATTTAGTTGGTTTCCAATGAGTGTTTTATAATGTGTCAATTCTACATGAGGCTATGTCTTACCTGTGTTAGATTTAATTGTTTCACTAGACACTGTTTGTCCTATAAGATCATACTGGAGGAGACTGGAAGACTCTTGTGGTACTTCTACTGAATACAGAGGTCCCTTTTTCCATGTGTAAATGATTTCACTTTTTGGATAGGCATCTGGGGTATCATGGAGAAAAGAATCGATAGTATTAATTATATTACAGTAATGCCCAATGGCCAAAATAAATACTATGGCCCCACTATAGTAGGTGTAGTACAAACAAGGAGACTTGGTCCCTACCATTTCAAACTCTTTCTAATCTAATTAAAATTCAATTATAATTAAGATTCAACTCCTGAGCATAACAAACAGGAGCAGGGACAGGAAGGATGAGGGTAAATAGTAATAATAGTTTCTCCTTCTCAACCTTCCTCTTCCACCCTGGCTCCCATGTAGCTAGCATCTCCACAGGACCCTTTTCTCCCATTTAGCAACATAGGAATGGCAGATGGTGCTCATGTCCAGGTTGAGAACCCATAACATAGACTAACAACATGCCTCAGCTTGAGGGTTTTAAATTACAGTAAGGTTCTTTTTTATTCTAATTTTAAAATTCCCTATCAACTCATAATGCATTGTTCTCCCTTAATATTTGTCTTGTTTCCCTCCATAAATAAAAGGTGATCCTGTACCCATGGCCTTTATATTTATTTTCCCCCGGCACTACATAGATTACAACCACCACCCATCTACCATTAAAGAGCCTTATTAAGAAACATAAGCTATCACTATGGCTCCCTGGGATGATGGGTCCCCCTCTCTCTACATAAGCCCCCTCTTGATGTGGTGTATCTGCCACATGTGGGTCTCTGAGCCTGTCAGGGCCCTGAGAGTTATCCCACTCACTCTGCTATTGCCCACATTGGAGGGGTGGTTCCCTCCAGCTGAGGGCATAAAGTCTGTTGATTGCAAGTGGTCATTTCAACATCGTTCTTCATTCAAAATATACCAGTTTCTTTAATACGTGAGGGCATGTAATGATAACCTTTCTTCACTGCTAAAACAACAGATTTGTTTAAAAGGTACCAGTATAGACTTGGCTGTGTCAGAATAACAAAAAACAATACAATTTATAGCCATGAGCTTGCAATGAGATCCACTAGCCTGGATTCCACTGACTATGCAAAGTCCTGGTCCTAGTGGTATGCATTAGCAAATTCTGATGTGGGATATGGGTCTATAGTTAGTTAACTCCTATTAAGGACTGCCCTAAGACCCCATTTTATGAATATATATATTAAAAAATCTGAAACTTTTACAAAACTTACAGCTCCCAAACTTCAATGGACAAGCATGCCCATCCATAGGGAAGTTTACCAGCCGCATGGGACAATCAGCATTAATGGTCAGTCTAAAATACATTAAAATAAATTGTTCTCAGTTCCTTCATTAACAGAAGAAAACAAGTTCAACAGGAAACAGCACAACAGAATCTTACCTCATCGTATAGAGAATAGTTCCATTCTGCATAATTCTGAAAAGTTTGTTAGGAGTTGTCATATTATGAGCAATTGACTTTTTTCCATTTCTAAAAAAGGTGTCTGGTGTCCAGATCTTACTGACCATTAAATTGTTCAATCTAAGAATTTCAGTTGGCCCACTAAACTTCAACCTCTCATCAGTCCAAGTCTGCCGAAAGAAAACATCCATTGTGTATTCCTACAGGAAAACAAATCAATCATAGGTCATGGCCAAAAGTACTGACCTAATGTAACTCAGTGGAGGACATAACACGGGTGGTAACCACATTTCATTCACCATTACTTAATCGCTTTAATCCTATTATCATTAAGTAGTCGCTAAAAAAAAAGTCAGTCTTTGAGAAAAATATCCTATTTTCTTACTATTTTAATAAAGAGCTGCAAATTAATCATTGAACAGATAATTTGATACGAATACAAAGAAAGTTCATTTTGCTCTCACAAAACATAATTTAATTCAAATGACTGCTGTTGTAAGGAGATACAACTGTCTAGTTTTATATGCTTTATAACTGCTAAAAGAAACTCTCAGTACTTAGTGACAGTGAACAAAAAAAGACACCCTCAATATCTCTTATGCAAATTATTTTGCATATTTGCTACAAAAATCTTATACATATTCATTATAGTGTGATTACACAGCATGTCAAGTTACTTCATAGTGCTATTGCAAATTAATGGTTACAAAAACTTTTTCTAATATTCGTGTCAAACTTTTCAAATAGGAGCGTCTAAAGTTAGTCTCCTAAATCCATATTTAAGCACCTAAACAAATTACTCAGAAGCCCAAATATAGACACCTAACAGTAACCGCCCAAGTTAGAGAATATACAGCCACTGTGACTCATAGCTGGAGAACGAACACCATTTCTAGAATGAAAATATTTTTCATGATTATTTGGGGAGCATGGGAAGTGGTTTAGTTTCGATGCGTTAAACTCTTGCTATTGGTTTCTATGTACGTTGTTGTAAACGAATAACTTTTATAGGAGTCTGCAGCTACCTGTATTCGGGTGCCACGCCTTATAGCTTCGACTGCTTTACTGAAAAGGTTGAGCTCAGCAGTATTCCTGAATTACTCATGTCTTTATTTTATTACTCTGTTTCCTAACATGCGGCCCTACTGTAAAACTATGCATTGTTGCCCATATGCTTACAGTCTTCTTAATGGTGCTTATGCATCTTTAACCAATCCTTCCTTTCATTCAACACTCAGCAAATCAACAATTGCTCTCGTTGCTTTAGCTTGGGAAACAAACTTATTTGCAACACATTTCTCTCAATATTTCCTTGCAAATGCTGCCGAAATTGCATGGCCCGTTAGGTTGACACAATTGTGAAACTCGCTATATGCGACCCAACAGTAAAATGCTCTCTGCTCGGTCCCTCAGAGACAGAGATTGTCAGGAAGATTAAACCCTAGTAATCTGCTCTAATGACAGTCCACTCAGATGCCACCGTAATGAATCCTGAAAAACAAGACCAGGGCCAGGGACAAGCGAAGCTCCCATGCTGGAAAGATCCCACGGTTTGTGTGGCGAGAATGTCAAAAAAATGGAACTGTTACCGAGCCCCTGGTGTATGTAATTTATAATGAGTCTTACCATCTCCACGTCTGACACGGGACCGAAGCTGGTCACATAGATATCCGTTTTGACTTCTGTAACAGCACCTAGCGGACATTCAAACAAGCTCTGAGCACTGCCAGGGTCAGATGTAAAGAGATGTATGCTATCGACAGGATTTCACTCATCAATCCGCATACCTACACAGCAACTTGTCTAGTGCATGAGCGTGGCCCCGGGGCACAGCAAAACTGCTGTTGAGAAACTTGTTCCCTAGTGCATTACAAAACAAACGGGGTGTACGCAGGGAACAATTTTCACTTTGACCTCCTGCTTCTGGCTTGCTAAGGTTTTGTGTAATTCAACAGGAATTGTTTCTCCTGTAAACAACTCCATTATGAAGGGGTAATTCAGATGCAAACTTTCTGCAGACCGCCCCGGATCTGTTTGGAAGAGACACATCTATATTGAAGGGGGTGGGGGAAGGACACCTTCCACGGGTGTGACTCTCCATAGGAGAAGGGGATAGGAATCCAGGGCATTGAGCTGTTTCCTCTCTAAGATCGATTTCCAACAACAGATAGGACACAAGGGGAGGGGAGCGCTACAGTTAAAGAGACTGGGTTTCCTCTACCTCCAAATCCAGGTCGGAGCCTGTTGTCATATCCATCCAACAACTTATCCAGAATTCGGGTGATGTTTTCAGAGTACAGTTTCCCTTCATCAGTCTGGCTCCCCAGCGCCTTGTCTACACTGCAATTAACACACCAACAAAGCCATCATCCAGCCAGTCCTTCCCCTTCCGTGCAAAGTCAACAGTTGCTTTTCTTTAGCCAGGGCCGTCAGGGAAACACACCAGGAAACATACACTCCGCCACCCATCCCCTTTCCCCCATTGACTCGACTCCGGGCACGGCAGTTGGGTTGCTTAGTCTTTGATTGTCTTTAGTATTGTTTAAGAGCTTACTCACCAGATAGTGATGCACATCCAAGAGAACAACAAAGCCATAGTTCAGCACCGCGGTCAGGACTCCCAGATAGCCTTCTGCCTAGTCAACTGGAGCAAGTTCCATAGCCCATCTTTTCCTCTCTCTCCTGGTAATTCCCGGTGGTTTATGATCTAAAAGTGCAGTTGTGCGGATGGAGTTGTTTGTTTTCTCCCTCTTCTGGTTCTGCACCCTCTTGTGCGTGTGTGTGCGCGCGGTTTGATTTCCACGCCGCGGTTCAGCCTTGTCTGACTGTTTCAGTTGGGGAATTAGAGTTTGAAGGGAAGGTGCACGGTCGGAGAGCAGTGACAATAATCGAATAAGGCATTAGGGGAGATTAAAAGGAAGAAATCCACTGCTAGTTTTGGCATGGAATTAGCAGGGACCCGTTAGGAAATCTGGAAAAGCGCTGGCATCTTGCTGATAGAGATTATGTTAGAAATGGCCTCAGCTTTTATTATTTTTGTGGTTCACAGAGAGATTATTATGCAGCTTCTGCATCATTAGAACTTTAAAAAAAATCTACGATTTTCCAGTAGGCTGTTTTCTGACCTTTTCCAACAGATTTAACTGTGACAAGGCCTTTCAACCTATCATAGGGTTTCTTGAATCCCCCATTAATATGTATATGTTCACCCTTCAAAGCTGGTTTTCTTTTTTAATACTGGTCTTTATTGGGGAGTTGCATGGAACTATTTATATTCAGATTTTAAACCAGAGCATTAGGAAACATGCTACTTCTGCCAGGATTGGTGTTATCCCATTTTAAATACCAGGGTTTATGTATCACTGCTAATGTTGTAATGATAGGTATTACTGATTGGATCATTAAGGATCACATTCTTCAACAATTGTGTTAATATAGCCAGATCTAAAGGAAAGTAAGATCAGGCCTCTCTTTCAGTGATATTATTACTTCTTCTAAAGCCACTAAATGATATAGCTGGCATACATGCATTTAGCTCTGTTATAAATAAAACAACTAGATGTCTTGTTTCCTAATAGCAATAAGCGGGGACAACAAATCACTGGATCAAAGCAGACTAATTCTTTGTAACATTTTGTTGCTTAAAATACATTTCCTTCACTAAAAAGAACAGGAGTACTTGTGGCACCTTAGAGACTAACAAATTTATTAGAGCATAAGCTTTCGTGGACTACAGCCCACTTCTTCCACGAAAGCTTATGCTCTAATAAATTTGTTAGTCTCTAAGGTGCCACAAGTACTCCTGTTCTTCTTTTTGCGGATACAGACTAACACGGCTGTTACTCTGAAACATGTCACAGTAGAGATCTTTCTTTAATTATATGTAATCCAACAGTTGATTTGATTATTAGGTGTTCCCCCACCCCCTTGAAGTTTTGGGTTCAACAAAAAAGGGTAAAAATGCTCTAAACTATATAATTGCTAACAAAATGAATGATCTATTGTCATTTAGAGACCTTTTTGCGTGAAATTATGTGAGAATGGGACTATCTAGCCTATAAACATCACAGTAAGTGTATTAAGTATTAAAGGGATTCACTATATGGAACAGAGAAATCAGAAAATCAAAGCTACCATGCCATGGGGGTTTTATTCCCTCTCAGGATCGCTAACCAGGGTTCCAGGCCCACCACTTTGAAAGTCCCCCTATTTCTCTAATACACTTGATTTCGCTGGCATGTTCTCTACAGCTTTTATGTGCATCCACTCTAGTCAGAACATTAAAACTGCATTTAGCCTTTAAACACCACTAATACCCATTTTTAGCAAACATGCTTCCATTAGTATTAAATATGTAAACACCTCTGTCTTAACAATTTTTTTTTGGCTCTGCTGTGAGACTTTGTTATATTCAGTGCACGGCTATTTATACTCCCTGACTTACATCAGGACCACTGCCTGGAATGGTATCTTTTCACCTGCTGCATAAGGAAAGAAAGCAGTTGCTCCAAAATAAAAGCAAGAGCACCTTCTCAGATTGCTCACTCCCTGAGTGTTCAAACAGAAATCATAAAACGACTTGAACCTTGAGATGATGGCTAAAGCACAGGACATTCATTCTCCAGAAATGCCTTGTACATATCAACTGAAACTACATCTCACATAAAAAATACATAAATCCAATTTTGACTCTTTCTTTTTTTAATTTATAATAACAGGTACTTCAAGGCAAGGCACTTCCTGGGGATTAATGGTTCAGTGCTGCAGTGCCATTGGCTCCTCGCAGTCGCTCATTAATCCCCAGAAATGCCTGCACCTTGTTCTTATTGCTTAAATAGAGCACATGTTTTCTTATTAATCAAATCAAGTACTGCAGTGTTGAGTACTCTTCAGTCCAGTTCAAAACAAGGTTTTTAATGTATAAAGTGGAAGGACAAGGCGATTCAGGGGGGGTCAGGACATGGGTTAGATGAAGGGGAGAATGCTGTCTCCAGAAAATGGACATGACTAGTATTCTCGCTTCTTGATCCAACTCTAACTAGTACCAGTAGTCAGGCCATTTGTAGTATGACTCTGCCGTCAGTGGAGCAGTGATCAAGACACTAGTGGCCTCCCTCTCTCACCAATCCTGCTCTATCCATATGGCAGGAGCTACCAGCAGTTTTCTCTATTAATGCTCCATTCCTCTGGGGAGCCAAACTCCATTTGTTCCCCTTAAGAGACCTTCACTGCTACAGATCCTGGTGACATATACTACCTCGGTATATTTAATTCATTAACACGGTTAGATCAATGTCTTCCAATGTGGCTGCTGATTTTGGGGTGCCTCAGTTTCATAAGCCTAGGGCCTGATTTTTCAGAAGCGCTGAGCACCCATGACTCATGGAATTTTGTGGGGGCTGCAGATGCCCAGAACTTTTGAAAATCAGGTCTCCCCAAAACTGAGACACCCAAAATGTGTGCATACTTTTGGAAATTCAGTTTTAGGTATATCCATAGTATAGAAAAAATATTAGATCATTTATTGGTCAGAAACATTTGTAAGTTGTTGATGCAACATGTGAGCAAACTAAATTGATTAAAATCTTATGAGATAAATTTCGGTAGGCATAATGCATATGTCTCTCTATTTCAGGCAACGACAGGTGAAGGCACAGAAAAGGCTATGGACAGAGACAGAGTAGAGAGTCAAAAACATCTCAGTATTTGACAGAGAGAAAATTCAAATTACACAGTAATTTTAGCCCAAATTTGAAACACCTCCTCACATGGACTATCCTTAATTATGTGAGCCATCCTACTGACTTCAATAGTTTATTTGTGTGAGTAAGGTCTTCTCATGTGAGTAGCAGTTGCAAGACAAGGGCCTACATTAGTATTGCTGTCTGGAGGAGCATTTCCTGGTTTTGACTGGCATGTAGGGTGACCAGATGTCCCAATTTTATAGGGACAGTCCCGATTTTTGGGTCTTTTTCTTATATAGGGTCCTATTATCTCCCACCCCCGTCCCAATTTTTCACACTTGCTGTCTGGTCAACCCTACTGGTATGCTAGCTAGTGAGAGTGCTCTGCTCTGGTGCCTTTGTTTCTATTGTCCTTTTCAGAGCATGGGGTATTTTTCTCCCTTTTTCCTATTGGAAAACTTTTCCCACTTCTCTTCCTCAAAACCCTATGTCATGGCAAGCTTCCTAGGTCAAGCAGAGCTGGATGAGATTCCATTCAATGCCTACTCACAACATAGCCACAGAAATTGATTCAGAGTTACAAAAGGCATTTGATTGAATGTGCTAGCTCTGCAATGCTCCAAATCTCTGCCAGCTGAGAGACAAAGAGATCCTCAGGGTCAGAGCCTGCCCTGCACCAGGGACTGTTCCACAAATCCAAAGTTGCCCTAAAGCTGTCTTACACAGTCACCCAGCATAGCTCCTATGGTTCCTTTCTCCCTGCAGCAACTGCAGGGAGGATGGCAGGGAAAAAGGGAGTATGAACATGGCCCTTGGCAGCTGGCAGAAGTTAGAGCAGCATTAAGTCTGTTCTTACCTGCACTAACAGACCAGCCCAACAGAGAGCAGCCTTGGGATTACAAGAGCACAAAGCCTTCTCTGAACCAATTCTCTCCCTTCAGTTGCACCAAACACTCCTCAGCTGTTGCCTAAACCTGTAGGTGCCTACATTCCCTAGGCACCTAGATATCTGCCATTAGGCAGGCGCACAGCTGCCCCTGTCCTATGCCCACTTGCCTCACTCACACGTAAACCATGGTAGGATCCTCGAATTAAGTATTCCTCTGCCTATCTTGCCTGCAGGACCCGATCTGGTAGGCCTGCTCAGAGGCCATGTAACAAGTTGGCACGTGTACAAAATGCCAGAGGAGGAGATGCTGTTATAATCTTTAAACCAGTGTTTAGGGCAGGGCTTGCCAGGGCTGAGCCCTGGCACCCCTAGGCTTGACAGTTCATAGCCCTGGCACCTCTGGGCTTGCCATGTCAGTTATAAAAGTTGCTTGAGCCCTGGCACCTCTTTCATTACAAATTAAGCACTGGGTGAGGCCACTCATCCAGGATGTGGAAGAGCCAGGGTTGCCTGCCTAATGTAGAGCTGGGATTTGAACTCACATCTCCCATTTCTCAGAAAGTGCCCTACGTCTGTGGGATATTCTGGGGTGGATGTTTCTCAATCTTGCCCGTTGAATATGTTCCACTTTGTGTAAATAGTCATTGGAGCAGAGACATGAACTGGGGTTTCCCACACCCCAGGTAAGTGTTCTAACCACTAGGATACAGCATCATTCTCTGAGGCCTTCTCTGGCCTAATGACTATTTAATTAAGGGTGGCACCAACCCCTCCATTTTTTACAAAAAAAAAAAAAAAAGGCTTATGCACCAAACTCTAGCAAAGAGCTCCTGGCTGTGAATACCAAGCGGAGCTAGGCGCTTGCTTCTGACTCGGACTTAAGTATCTAAATCCCTCTGAGGCCTCAGTCCCACCCCTCTCCTCTTCTGTTGGTTAGGTTAGGCAGCTCTTCGCTCAACTTGTTGGCTTTTGTGAATCCTATTCTTAGTTGCATAACTCTCCCATGCATTCAATAGGGAGCCTCGGCACCTGCTGTGGAGTCCACTAGGCAACAGGGCGCCTAAAGTTAGGCATTGCAACTTTGAGGAAAGGTCTTTTTTGTCAGTCTAGCCCTTTTTAGACCAAAAGTTTGGAAACCTGATAAGAAAAATGAACTGACTATCTGGGAAACTGGCAACAGCTGGCGCTTTGGATAGCAACATTGCAAGTGTGGAGGCACAGTTTCACTCTCCAGCTGTCAACGTTATCACCTTATGGAACATCATTAAAACTGTGATGAAAAATAATGCATCTGAGTCACTAGAGCAACAATACTCCTGAAAGTGAATGAGTTTCTTGTCTGCCTAAAGGAGGTGCGGGAGACAATTGGACATGTGCAGACAAGTTCCTAACTTCCTGAGAGAAGGTTTTGGAACCAGAGCCATGAAATGGAAATCTATCTAGATGACTAGTCTGACTGAAGCAATTGTGGCAGCTCATGGGTTAAAGTACCAAAACTGACACAAAACCCACAGGATTCCAATTACGTTTCCAATATTTGCTGTTATAAAAATGCTACAGGTGGCTAATGTAGGAGCCATTCATCTCTGGAGAAAGGAGATGCCTACTATTTGTTTTTCCTCCTCCATCATTTACCTTGCAAGGAAAATGATTCTGCACATACCTGTATTTAAATAAGGGGCAAAGATGGTGTCTTTTCAGATCACAAAATTCATTTGCTTCTAGAGTTGAAGGAAAAAATGGGAAAACTCTTCATGAAAAATGTGTCCTTTTTTGTCAACATTTTTTAGAATTTGAAATGTTTGACCAGCTCTATTTATTTACCAGTGAAGAAACCCCTCTCCATTTTAGATACTGTATGGTATACATGTAGCTAAAGATCAAGGTCCATGCTTGTAAAATTCCATGTAAATGAGATTCGTGTTCCTGTTCTGGCTTCTTTATGTCACAAAACAGCCTTAAAGCTTTACAGTTTATCCTTGCTTGCGACAGTCCTGAAGTGTTATATAGCTCCCACATTGTCTCCTATGCCGGCTTACAGCTGGAAGATGGTAACTGATGGCAGAATGATCATGCTGCCATGGGAGGTGGAGAGAGGGCAAAGCAAAGCAAGCTTTTAATATGTATAAACTTGCTCCTTCCCTAAGACTGAGCCAAGCCCCTGTGATATAACGTTGGCAGACTGTTTGCCCCCACCCTCCCCATTTGTTAAACAGCTTCTGCCTGAGTTTGTGAGACAGACACAAAGATATATTTGGTGGGAATGTTCTTTCAACACTATGGTAACGTAATATTAAATGGGGAAAAAACTGTTCCACCAGCCATGATAACTTGGCTGTGTGTCATTAATAATTTATTATTATTATAATATATAGTGCTGTACCTTTACACAGGTTTCAGAGTGGCAGCCATGTTAGTCTGTATCTGCAAAAAGAACAGGAGTACTTGTGGCACCTTAGAGACTAACAAATTTTAAATTTAAATTTGTTAGTCTCTAAGGTGCCACAAGTACTCCTGTTCTTTTTACCTTTACACAGTTCTTCATAAATACAGAATAAGATTTGGTCCCTATTCTGAATTGCTTAATCTGCAGGGGAGCAGAAACCTAGGCATTATGATGGAGCAGGAATGCAAAGGGGAGAAGATGGTTCTACTGTGAATTCTCTGTTTCCTCCTGAACCTAAGTAAACTATTCATGGTGGCCAGAAAGCCCCAGCTCCACGGAGCAAGAGGAATTGGACTATCTTTATATGATTGTTGGCCCAGCATAGGTTAATGCTGATTGAGTCAGGATTAACTTGTGCAGGTCCCCCATGTGTAATCTGTTTATCTACTTAGCTGTGTAATGCCGCAATCAGCATGGTATTCGGGCACTAGGTGATGGTGAAAGCCTCCCACACCTCTCAGGTTTATGGCAACAGCAACTGTTGTGGGAGGCCCTAACAGCCCAGTTTCATTGTTAGGCTGCCATAGAACTTGATGCAAGCTGAAGTAGTGTTAAGTGGTAGCAACCCCTGTCATGTAACAATGCTAGTGGAGTGGCTTTCTTTTAACATGGGGCTGGAACTGTATTAGAATATAGGAAAAGGTATTAGTCCTAGAGCTCCTCCCTCTCGCTCTGCTTCACTGCCCATCTTCAGCCTAGAATTTTTCCCAGCCACTCCAGCTATTGTCATACTTCAGATTTAAAGAAATAGTACACTTACTCCACCCCTGCTCCCATTCCCCCCTGGTACTACCCCCTCCCCTAAAGATCTGTGGTTTTATGAAGTCAACTGTCCTACCACTTCTGCTGGGAGAAAACCTATACACATACAGCAATGAAAGCGTAAAATGAATGAATCCAAACTCAGTTTCTGATCCCCATGTGACAATGGTAATATGGGGCTCTCAGTTTGGTTACAAAACATGTTGACACTTAAAATTTTGAAGAATGTCTCTCTTCTATTCATATTTGCAACTGTAGCTATATCATTTATGCATAATATAAAAATAAAACATATTCAGTACAGAATCTGAGACAGGGCAAGATACTGTAATATGACAAGCAATTCAAGTGTTTCCTTAACAGATTACTATTCTTGTAAGATACTCTTTTATTGGATACAATTTTCCAATAGTTGTGCATTTAGATATGGAGACGTAAGGGCCTGAAAATTATTTTGTGTGAGCAAGATCTTTATTAATAAAACATTAATCACCATGTTTTTACATAATATCGCTTTTTTATACATAATAAAAGCTTACAGTTAAGTTTTCAGAATGATTTCATTTATTACTCTTTTTTCAGATGCTAATAATTTTCTCATAAATTTACCTCTTCAGATAAAATTTTCTACAGTTGGTTTCTGTCCAAAAGTATGAGGGAAACTCTTGTAGCCTTAGAATTGGAGGAAGGTGAAATAGATTTATATTTTTTTTTAAAGAGGAAATAATTATTAATTCTAAAGCACATTTTTTGAGACATTGATCTGAATAAAATAGACTTTTGAAAGTGGAAATTAGACCTAATTAGTCTTCTACAGGAGTAATGTTCTGCTGGTACAAGGTAAAAATGATTTTAATTAGGTAAAATTAAGACTGTTTGGAATCTGACCACGCACACAGCAATTTTTTTTAAGTATACAAGTGAATGCTTCCAGATAGATTAATTACACAGAAAGGCAGAGGGTGTGTTTCAAAAGTGCCTAAATGACTTAGGAGCCTAAGCCTGTATTCTATATATATTTTTATACCATGCTCAAAACCATAGTATCCGAGTGCTTTCCATGAGTGCATTAAACACCATAACTACACATCATCTCACCAGAGAAAGAATCACATGGAGTGGAATGTTTTGTTTTGGTAAGTTATATATATCTGTTGTTGTGTATTTATATTAGAGAAGACAAGTTCAAATAAATGAGCCTTCCACTTGGAGCAGAAAGTAGTGAGATTTGTGATAGTCCTTAGTTCCTGAGGGGGAGTTCATTCCATAGTCTTGGACCACCCCTGGAGAAGGTTCTGTCTCCCACACAAATGAGTTTTACTCTTATTATTGAGAGTTCCATTGCGTCAGAAGAGTGAAGTTGTCAACAACAATCTTTGTCCCACAACCTTAAAGAATCTTAAGTATCCTGGGCCCAGGCCATGGAGCGCTTTGAAGATAAGGACCAAGGCTTGAACTTGATTTGAAATTCTATAGGAAGCCGGTGAAGAGAGCTGAGGACAGACTTGATGTGCTCACAGTAGCCTCTGTTCCTGAGGAGACGTGCTGCAGCATTTTGTACTAGTTGGAATTTCCTCAGTGCTGAAGATTTTATGCCCAGCTATAACACGTTGCTGTAGTCCAACTGAGAGGTGACAAAGGCATGAATAACTGAGGCCAGATCTTCATCCACCAGTGTGGCACAGACTCTCCTAGCCAACCAGAGATGGTAGATAGCATTACTCAATGTGAGAACTGAACATCAGTGAGGAATCCAAGAGTACTTCTAGACTACGGACTGAATTGACTGACTGTGGATGTGAACCTTCACTCAAAGGAGACTGCACTGTCACTGAAAACTCCTCAAAATACTTTCATCTGCCCACCAGCATCACCTCTCTTTTGCTCAGGTTCAACTTCAGACAGCTTTTCTTCATCCATGAGCTGATCTCATCCAAGCACTGGGCTGATAGTGGTCTGGCTTTATGTGGTGAAGGATAAGTAGTGCTGTGTGTCACCCGCATATTATTGGCACTTGAGTCCATGTCCTCTGACCAATTCATCTAGTGGTTGCATGTACATGTTGAAAAGGACCAGAGAGAAAATTAATCCTTGTGGAACCTCACAGTTGCAGGGGTCTAGTGGTGGAGGTGCAGTTTCCATCACTATTCTTTGTGTGTCCCCCCTCCACCTCAGGAATGACTCAAACCATTTTATTTCATTACTCTAGACTCCTGCCACTTCTCTCAGGTCAGACAGTGGTATAATGCTGCAGAAAGGTCCAGGAGGGTAAAAAATGCAAGTCTGTCCTCTACCCAATGACAGGAGAAAATCATCCATCAGTGCCACTAAAGCAGACCCCTATCATGTCCTGAATCCAGATTGTGTTGAGATGTTATTATCAGTTAGATGAGCTTGTAGTTGGCCCTTGGGTAGCTTCTCTATGTGCTTGCTCAGGAATTGACAGGTTTGACACTGGGAAATAGCTGGCTAGGAGTGAAATATCTAGGAGAGAGTTTCTTCAGTGTTTGAAGGAGGAAGGGAAGATTCCTTCTCTGAATAAGGCATCGGCTATTTTGGTCAGGAGTGGTCTGAGTTGTTCATGACTCTTTCACAAGCCAGGAAGGGCATGGGTCAGATTCACAAGTCTTGGGTTGGGACTCTTTTAGGGTGTTCAGAAGAGTTCCTGAATGTGCATGATCTTTCAATGAAGTAGGATGATTCATGTGGTAGGCACTCAGGATTGCTGGAGCAATTTACCCGCCAGATAGCTTCTTGGGTGGGATTTGGCAGCCTTGGTGGAGGCTGATAGGAAGGTTCTCTTGGCCTGTAATACAGCTTCAGCATAGGCTTTGAGGAATCCATTATGTTTCATCCTGTCTGAATCAATCTCTGTTTTCGACCATTGATGCTTGCGTTTCCAACTCTCTCTCTTCATCCAGCATAGGCTGTCAGAAAACCAAGGAGATATCTGTGTGAGCAACGAGGAGGAAGGAACAGTTTGGGGGACAATGTGTCAATGTCCAAGGCCAGTGTAGAATGGTAATGATTCACCAGGTTCTCAACTCCTTATCCTGTGGATGAGGTACTGTTGTACTTTAGCAGGCTTTCAAGCTTATTGGAGTCCATGAGTCTTTGTGATCAGATCAGGATCTTTCTTGTTGCCTGAGCATTGGAAGGTCTCTGATTACTGCCTTTATGAGGTAATGGTTTGTCTAAGACAGTGAGTGGGTTGTAATATCCTTTATCTTGATATCTAGGCTGAAGTTCAGGCTGTGTGTATTGGGCCAAAGATGACTCTGAAAACCCAAGGGACACAAGTGAGGAGATGAGGTTTTGGGTTTCTGCATCTGCACCATTGTCAATATGAGTGTTGAAATCGCCCACGATGACAAGTCTAGGGTATTTCACTACCATTGCCGACAAATCCCATTGGACTTAGACTCCTAAGTGACATAGGTGCTTTTGGAAATGGGATATAGGCTCTGAAGTCATTTAGGATATTTTAAAACATGTCATGTAAAGATTTATCTTACATGAATGCATCCCCAAAAGCATGGAAAGTCCTGAAGGAGCAGCCCTTGTGTCTTGCTCTTCACTATAGTATCAGAGTGTCTGCATAAGTGTGTGCCACTTGGGAAGTGTGCATATTTATTACAGTGTATTAAGACTGCAGCTGTGCAAAGTGTACAGCCTGTCCAAATGCTGCATTTGAACCTGGAGTCTTCTGGCCCCAGCTTCTTAAGTTTTCCCCCAAAATATTGTTTATTTCAATGTGCAACCATTGAATTTCCTGGACTCTTTGTCTTTTCACAGCAGAATGCACTAAGATATCTGGTGTCAGAGAAATGTTAAATTGTTGACTTCACAGTGAGTCCTCCAGATGCTCTGTAGCTTCCCCAGTCTCCAAGTAGATTCCAGGTCAACCCTATGTCAGGGTCTGAGCTATCAGACAAAATATAATGCGGTACTTCTTATTCCTGTTTTTCTTGTTGTCTTCCTATATTTCTATTTATTTTTAAATAAATGCATATACCATAAGTTACACAGCATGTGCAATGAGACCAAATTAATGTTGCTGCAGGGACACCAACTTTTGAATCTTCTAACTTCTTATTTTATTTGTACAACTTAATTTTTGCACTAATATATAATATTGAATTTATAATTCACAATGGAGATCCATTGAATTAGTGCCAAACTGCTTTGAGGCAAGCAAAAACAAAGGCTTTGAAAACAGAACAACCTGAATATACAAAAGTAATCATTTAATTATTACTATTAATTTGTCACATCATTGGACTCAATTTGTCTATTCTGAAGGGACAAGCTCCTCAAGTTTTTTCAGGTTTATGAAAGATGGGAAGCAATGTAACTTTAATCCATCAAAAACAGTTCCTCAGAAGTAACATACTTTTAAATCCAACTGCTAATACTAAACATTTATTCTGATCTTCAGCTATATAAAACATTTCTGAAGTGTTTGCAAATTCATTGCCTACATATTTTCCTGAATAACCAATCTTCTGCAGACAAAGTTAATTTCAAAAAAGAGGATGATCTTATTTTCTAACAAGGATTATGTACTATTTATGCTCTTTTATTTAATATTTGTTTCCAGAATAAATCAGTGAAGATTCATTGAGGCAATGTTTGCTTGTACTGTATTTCAGAAATTAAATGTATGGATTGAATGAATTATAAATATGTTTACACAAATTTTATTCAAACATACTGTACCATAAAATTCAAAATGTACGAATGATCTGACTACATAACATGATGATGGTGGTTTGATTTAGGAAAGGTGAAACATTTCAACATTGTAATACATTTACAATTTATGCTCCCTTTAAGTGGAAATCACATTCAAAGATGTACAACATATCTGATTTATATTTTTCTATTTTATATATGAGTAACATAATTGAGTATTTCTCATAATATTGCAAAATTTTTAACTGACTCATGCAAGCCCAATGAAGGCTATTCAGAGTGAGCTATTCAAACAAAGTGTGCAAGGATCCCAAAAGGAGACACTGACACAGTTTTAACAGGAATACTTCATTAGAGCCAATAATATCTCTAACCCACATGGCTGACACTAGGTCTGCACCTAATGTTGAATTGCCCAAGGCTCTGTGATTTTTGTGAGGAGGGGAGGAAGAGCTGAGGGAGCATTTTGTCAAGACCTGACCCTGACCTATCTAGCTGCCAAACCCTACCACCCTTTGCTGTGGAATGCAGATTGTGGAAGGGCAGGAAGTGTTGTATATCTTATTTCACACAGGGCACTGCAAAATCTAGGGATGGTGTAGCTATCCGTCCCTGCCACCATCCTCACAATGTATGAACACAGAGCAAAAGCAGAGCTTCTATTAGTCAAGGGTCAAATGTAAGCATGAGTATTCTAGAAGAAGCCATAATAGGAGAAGTTTAAGGGCCACAGTGACGTTAATCCTCAGGGCGGAGATGGCAGAGCTCCCAGATGTTTCATTATAATGTCTTAGATATACACACACCAGGTAAGGAGAGCACAGAAATGGGGAAGAAAAAAAAACTTATGCATCTGATTCCACCTCCAGAAGTGACACAGACATTTGTATCTCAAGATGCAGCCCCCTGAGCTCTTTACATTGATATTGACAGCATATTAGTCTCTAATGCCTGAATAATAAAGCAATTTTAAAAGTCATTTTTATCCAGGGTGTTGGTGTTTGATGTTGCATGTCTTGACAAGATACTAGTGAATGTGACCGTGGGTAGGTCCAGTATGGTAGTTACTTATCGTTGGCTGGGCTGTTTAACCAATGCAACACATACGTAAGCTGTATCTGAGAAGAATGCACCCAGAACTCCATAGGACCAATCATATGTGCAGTAGAATGTATTACTGATTTCTTAGAGTAATTGAATGTTAGAACCTTCAATCAAATTGTTTCATTCAATTGGGAGTTTTCGAATATATTGTTATTACCTAAATTTGCAAAGAATTAAGATGATCTGAGGTTATCATTGGTTGCTTGAAGAAAGATAACGTTGTATAATGGAAAGAAAAGAAGCACTGAAACAGAGGAGAGATATTAACTAAATATGTAAGGAAATACTCATATGAGTTCAGAGAGTGAAATATTAATAAATGCAACATATTATACATTATATTTTAAGACATTTCTAGCCCCATATGTGTTCATTATATTCTGACCTAGTATAGTGAACAAAATAAGCATATTATATATTAACTATCAAAAGGATTTAAGAGAAACCCAGGGAAAGATATAAGAAAAAAGGAAAATCCATAATTCACCTGTCAGTAAAAATACAATTAAAAAAACTTCATCTCCCAATCAGTCATTAAAAAGCTAACTTGGTTATATAGTTTTACATCAAAGGTTATCTTCTTCCCTAATGCTATGCTGGCATCTTCCATTGACTACAATGGAAGCAAAACAAGGAAAGACTATTTTAAATAATGTTTAAGCATTTGCTACATTATATTTAAGTTAAAGGATATCTTGTATACCCTATTTCACAAGGAAACAACTGTTAACATTGGAAATAATTTACCAGCTGTATAAAACCATTAGACCACTCTGATGAAATTTTAGGATCATTTGCCATGCCAGTAGAAATACATTCAGAATTGCTGGTAATTTAGCCCAAATTGCCTTTTTCTGTGAAATACATCTATGCTTTTGTACACTGTACTTCATACCAATGTTTTACAGTGGACAAAAACATTTTTGGATGAACATATTAGATTCAGTAATTTGCCATTGGTTATAAAATACCGAAACCTTTATTGTAAAAAATGCTTTCTAAATATTTATAGGCATAACTACAAGGGAGAACTGGCAAGAACTCAGAGAGGAAAAGACAGAAATTTGTTTCCTTCATGGTAATTGCTAAATGTTTGTTGTTGTGGTTGTTTATTTAAAAATATATTCTGGAGGAAAAATATATAGTTTTCATTGATAGGCAGATCTGCCACATTTATTTACCTTTAGTAATGCCCTGTTGAAATCAACAGAACTCTTGCAGAGTATATACGTATATACTCTGACAACCCCCCCCCTCTCATCATAAGCTACAATAATCATTCATAAGCTACCTAATTATGTGGCTATCAAAAAGTACTTAACATTAAGAGCAGTAAAATGCAGCTATAAAACCTGAGCAGCTATTTGGATAAATTAAATTAAGAAATAACATTTTGACCATGTGTCGAGCTCCTCTAACATTCCTGGGGCTACGTGACTGCCTCTGGTCTACTGATCTCTATGGTAGGTTTATGCAAAGATCAAATGGAGTATATGACTTGAGGGAGGGAATTCTAGATTTCAGGCTCATAATGCATAATATGAAACTGTTGGGTAGCTAACTGATCCATGTCTGGACCGTGGAAAATTGGAAAGTCTAAATCAGTGGTTGGGTTCACCCATACATAGAGTATGTGCATTCCTGTGCCAAGGAGAGTGTGTATATCAGTAGTTGGAACATGCCTCCTTACCCCAAATGCACATCTACAGTTCCATTTGCATGGGGTCTTCTGAGCAGCCTCTTATTACTGTTTTAGAAAAAAATCATAATTGGGCCCTTTAAGCTAGTGCAGTCCTTCCATGGCTCCAGCAAACTACACATTATATAAATCCCAGCCTAAGCCTTCTCCACATGCATGGCTGCTCATAGGCTCCTTTCCTAGCCTAAACAGTCTCTCCTTTCCATTATATCCAGGCTTGGTGGTGCTGAAGTTTTTTTCCCTTTAGAATATGTCTATTCCACAACCTAACTCTCACCTTGTTACAAGATCCTAAACTGTGCATCATGGATTTTCTGGCTTCCAGCACTGAGAAACACCAGCCAGATTTTTGTGTATATTAAAGATGAAGGGCTATTTAAAAAGACAAAAAGAAAAAAGTCAGATAGGTTACCAGTTGATACATGCCCAGAAAAGTAGTAGTATGTTGTACTCTCAATGACTCAGTTATATGGCTATGGCTTCATAGTTTGTGGAATTTGTCTTAGGTTTTTATGCCTATTTTTTCTCAAAACTTTGATTCAGATTTAAATCTCCATCAAATTGTTTTGATCCTTCTTCTGCAAGAATACCTCTTCCACTCTCTCTCTCTCTTTTTATTGATGAGTTTTTGCCTTTTATTCCTCGTCCGCAGCTTAGCCTGAGTTTTACTGTCCATTCTCCAGTTCCCACATTTATTCCATTCAACACAGATAAGTCCATGAAAATGGCTGTGTGAACTGTGACTGAAAACTCTGAACTATTTAATTAGACGTGAAGTTTTCCTGTGTAATTTTGTGTTCACTGCCCTCATCCACCTCTTTAACAAAGTACCTCTTTCACTTTTCTGCCATATACACTACAGCACATTTCCTTCATTTTTCATGCACAGTCATAACATATATCAATTTTTTTCACTCATTGTAGTTTCTGCATTCATTCTGCATTCATTGCTGTCAAGGTTTATTCCCCACTCTGAAGTTTAGGGTACAGATGTGAGGACCTGCATGAAAGACTCCTCTAAGCTTATTTACCAGCTTAGGTTACAGTAGCTGCCACCACCAAGTGATTTAAATCTTAGGGGAGAACCACTTGGAATTCTGTCTTCCCCCAAATATTTCCCCAGTCTCTAACCCCCCCCCCCTTTCCTGGGCATATTTGAGACTAATTCTCCCCACCCCCAAGTCTTTACACTCCTTTTCCTGGGTAGACTCGAGAGAATTCCTTCACCAATTCCTGGTGAATACAGATCCAAAACCCTTGGATCTGAAAACAATGATAAATCAATCAGGTTTTTAAAAGAAGAATTTTAATTAAAGAAAAAAAAGGTGAAAGGAATACCTGAGATTACAATGCAAGATAATCTCCCAGACAAACAGATTTAAAACACAGAGGATTTTCCTCTGGGCAAAACTTTAAAGTTACACAGAAACCCAATTTGATTCTCCCTCTATTTTGCAAAAAGAAATCACAAATAGAAATAAAAGTAATTTAATACATTCCTTCTCTAATTACTCATTACCCAGTAGGAGTGTGATGGTTCCTCTCCTCCATCCAGCAAAAGCACACACAGAACAGACAAAAGGACTGTTTCCTCTCCCCTCCCCCCAACTTTGAAAGTATCTTGTTCCCTTATTTGTCCTTCTGGTCAGGTGTTAGCTAGGTATTGTGAACTTCTTATCCCTTTACAGGTAAAAGAGGAATTAACCCTTAACTGTCTGTTTATGACAATTGCCACTATTGGCATCAATGTGTCTTAAGTGATGAGGATGTAGTGAAGATTCTTCTATTGCATTTCTATTCAACTTACCTCTTTTTGATTCTACAAGTATAAACTTGGATACCACAAGTCCAGTTTTTCTGATGTGGTTTTTCTGCTTGTAGAGGAACAGGTGCCCAGTTGTGAATTCCAGTTGTTGTTTTTTCATTGTCCAACCTTTACTACTAATGTAATTTTAATTAAATGTTCTTCAGCCAAGCACTTCATCATGGGCATAACTTTAAGTGCGTGAGAGTCCCATTGACTTAAGTTGTACTGAAGTGATTTGCTAGATCAAGGGACCTTTATTTTGTTCATCTACATAATCAGCCAGGATATTTCTATAAGGATCAAGGATCAAGTTCCAATAACAGTCTGTCCAAACCCAGTGCTTTGCACTGTCTTAATCTTTGGTCCAAGCATCACTGTAGTGGGACACAAAAACACTGGAAATTGAGAGCTGATGTACATATTTATTGATTGCCATCCTATGACTATTTGTGAGATGGATGCCATATTTCTGCTCTCAGTTACATATTTGCAATTCAGTATCGTCCAGAGCAGTGCATTCTCCACTAAAATAATATCTACACCACAATGCCTTAGAAACTGCTCCTTGTATGTTCATAATGATATCTCCTCTATCTTGATGCCTTCTCTACTACACTACGGTAGAACCTAACCCAGTTAGCTAAGAAAAAACTCTTCCTCATGAAATTGACCTATAAATAAAGCCTGGGATTTTCAAAGCGGCTTGAGGGAGTTAGAGACACTAACTCCACTGAAATTCATTGGAATCTGGGAGTGTAAATCCTTTAGGCTACTTTGAAAATCTATCCAAAATGTGCTTTTAATGGTAGCTCCTAAAACCCTACAATAGTACTTCTAACACCTTCCTGCAAGTTTTATATCAAACATGCCTGTTAATCTTGTAGCTCCTTTTTTTTTTAATAACCCTCTTTCTCACTTTCCAGTTCTCAGAAATCTGACTGGTCTTCAATGATATGCTACAAAAAAAAGTCTTAAAAGGTCATTAATTTTGGTTCTCATTTACTTTAGAAGTGGGGATCATAGCCCTAATTCTCTAAGGTACTTAAAACACATGCCTAGCTTTAAGAATCTGATTCAAATGACATCAATGCGGCTGATGATGATATTGTAAGAAAAGCTCACTGTTGTAATCATCATCATTTTTTTCTGACATTTACAGGTCAATGATTTGTAAATGTATTAAAAGTTCCTATATAAATAAATAGATTAAAAAATAAGCACATATGAAAGTATTTATTTTGTAGTGGATATTTGGTCCATCTAAAAAGTTTCCACTCTTTTCTCAGCTATTTCTATTGTTTTTTGCTTACTAACACTTGTCTAATATGTGTATACATATGAGATGTCTAATATAATCTAAATATATATAAAAGATAAGACAGCTGTTAGACATCTTTTTAATCTTTGTTATGTTTAAAAACAATCAAAGTAAAATAACAATTTAATGACTGCTATTTTTTATCCTCCTTATCTGATTTCCCAGTATAATCATTTGTTGACCAATTTCCTTTTTTCCACATCCTGCCTGCTGTGAATATATTCTATTTTCTCTTTGCAGTAATTTATCCTTTTAATTTGCTTCTCTTGATTTTTATAGCTATCCATATCCGGCTCCTCACTAGATTGTTAGTAACGTTTTTTTTTAAAAATACTTCCTGCTTAATGTTTATATTATTATTTTAGATCTCCACTTAGCCACCTTAGCCTCTATTGCTTTTGAGGAGAAATTTCCATGTCAGTGTTTCTAATTGGATCTTCAATATTGTCCACTTTTCTTCAGTAAATTTTCCATATACTGTAGAGTTACAAATAATAAAAAATTGGTTGATGAAGCTCCCAATTAAGTCAATGTGAGTTTTGTCACTGAGTTAAGTGCACATAGTATCCAAAATCTCTACAGTATTCTATGAAATTCAGCTTTCTAAAATTAGATTATTTGTACTGCTTATTCTAGCACATATTTATTAATTTATAAACTAACAATATTGTGATCATTATATACTAGACAATCTCTGGCTGCAACTGCTTTATCTTGCTTGGCTCTTTTCCTCACATTAGATCCAGAATAGTCCTCTGGCCAATAGACTTTCAACAAATTGCATAAGAAAGCAATCCTGAAATACCTTGTGGGGTGCATTTCCCTACTTATTTTTTACATATCTGTTATTCCAGTCAGAATCTGAGAAATTAGAATCCCCAGTATTCAAAGTGCTGGTTTTCTCATGAGCACCTTCTTTAAAAAATAAAATAAGGCCTTGGCTACACTCGCAGCCACAGCAGCGCTGTGAAGCGCAAGTGTAGTTGCGACGCCAGCGCTGCGAGAGCTCTCTCGCAGCACTGCAAGTACTCCACCTCTCCAAGGGGAATAGCTTGCAGCGCTGTGAGTGAGCGTGCAGCTCTCCCAGCTATCTTCGAGACACCACTGACGTCCTGAGGAAACTACAATCCATCGGTGATCTTCCAGAAAACGCCACTATGGACGTAGAAGCCCTCTACACCAATATTCCACACAAAGATGGACTACAAGCTATCAGGAACAGTATCCCTGATAATGTCACAGCTAACCTGGTGGCTGAACTTTGTGACTTTGTCCTCACCCACAACTATTTCACATTTAGGGACAATATATACCTTCAAGTCAGCGGCACTTCTATGGGTACCCGCATGGCCCCACAGTATGCCAACATTTTTATGGCTGACTTAGAACAATGCTTCCTTAGCTCTCGCCCCTAACGCCCCTACTCTACTTGCACTACATTGATGACATCTTCATCATCTGGACCCATGGAAAAGAAGCCCTTGAGGAATTCCACTATGATTTCAATAATTTCCATCCCACCATCAACCTCAGCCTAGATCAGTCCACACAAGCGGTCCATTTCCTGGACACTACTATGCTAATAAGCGATGGTCACATAAATACCACCCTATACCGGAAACCTACTGACCGCTACACTTACCTACGTGCCTCCAGCTTCCATCCAGGACACACCACACGATCCATTGTCTACAGCCAAGCTCTAAGATATAACCACATTTGCTCCAATCCCTCAGATAGAGACAAGCACCTACAAAATCTCTATCAAGCATTCTTAAATTACAATACCCACCTGCTGAAGTGAAAAAAACAGATTGACAGAGCCAGACGAGTACCCAGAAGTCACCTCCTACAAGACAGGCCCAACAAAGAAAATAACAGAACACCACTAGCTGTCACCTTCAGCCCCCAACTAAAACCTCTCCAGCGCATCATCAGAGATCTACAACCTATCCTGAAAGATGATCCTTTACTCTCACAGATATTGGGAGACAGACTTGTCCTCGCTTACAGACAACCCCCCAACCTAAAGCAAATACTCACCAGCAACCACACATCACTGAACAAAAACACTGACCCAGGAACCTATCCTTGTAACAAAGCCCGATGCCAACTCTGTCCACATATCTATTCAAGTGACATTATCATAGAACCTAATCACATCAGCCATACCATCAGGGGCTCATTCACCTGCACATCTACGAATGTGACATATGCCATCATGTGCCAGCAATGCCCCTCTGCCATGTACATTGGCCAAACCGGACAGTCTCTCCGCAAAAGAATTAATGGACACAAATCTGACATCAGGAATCATAATACTCAAAAACCAGTGGGAGAACACTTTAACCTGTCTGGCCATTCAATGACAGACCTGCGGGTGGCTATCTTACAACAGAAAATCTTCAAAAACAGACTCCAACGAGAGACTGCTGAGCTGGAATTGATATGTAAACTAGATACAATCAACTCAGGATTGAATAAGGACTGGGAATGGCTGAGCCATTACAAACATTGAATCTATCTCCCCATGTAAGTATTCTCACACTTCTTATCAAACTGTCTGTACTGGGCTATCTTGATTATCACTTCAAAAGTTTTTTTCTCTTATTTAATTGGCCTCTCAGATTTGGTAAGACAACTCCCACCTGTTCATGCTCTCTGTATGTGTGTATATATATATCTCCTCAATATATGTTTCACTCTATATGCATCCGAAGAACTGGGCTGTAGTCCAGGAAAGCTTATGCTCTAATAAATTTGTTAGTCTCTAAGGTGCCACAAGTACTCCTGTTCTTTTAACTAAAGGACAGTTTGCCAGGCAGACTGCCTTAGAGTTGGGGATCCTAGGTTTCTAGGCTCCATGGCTCTTGGGCAGCTTTCCAGACAGATTGCCCCAGAGTCACCATTCGTTTTTACAGAGAATTTCAATTTTTTTGGATTTCATTCCAAATCAAAACAAAATCATAGTTTAAAATACCAAAATCCTCTCCGAAACAGAATTATCTTTCCCTGCCCAGCTCTAATAACAATACTTCCTTTCTATCCACCCATCATCTGTCCTGTGTTTCTATCTTGCCTGTTCAGACTATAAACTTTTTGTAGAAGGGCCAATCTCTTAATATGAGTCTATATAGTGTCTAGCACAACTGGGCCTGGAGCCACTACTGTAAAAGAAATAACTGTCAGTATAATTCATCATTCTCATTAAGGCTGGTCAAAAGTTTTCCACTGAAACATTTTTTGATGGAAAATTGGATTTTTGACTATTGGAAAAAAATTATGGAAAGTGTCTGCTTCTCTCAAAACTTTTTCATTAGAAAACTGAAAACCCACAAACAAACAAAATGTCACTTGAAAACCATACTTTTTTTTTGAGAGGGTAGTTTTCATGTGAAAAAAATTCGGTTTTGAGCAAACAAAATTAAAAAAATAAATTCAGTTTTGAGGTTTGACAAAAAAATTTCTGCTTGGAGGGTGGGAGGGAGGGAGAGATGGGTAGAAAACATGTATGACCAGTTCTATTTCTTATTGTATATCCTAATAGCCTTTTCACAGACGTTACTTTGCTTTCCCTTAGCTGTCCTTTTATGGCAACTTTCCATTAAACCCATCTCTTAATGTATCACTAAACTACAAAATATAAATACGCAATTTTCCATAATAGTAAACTATCACTTTGTTCCTCAGTGTTAGAGACACAGTCCAAATCTTCTCAATGAGAAAAATTAAAGAAGTCTAAAGGCTGGAAAAAAGAAAAACTAAAACACTTGTTATTGAGCTCAGTTTTGTTTTGTTCTGGACCTAAAACTTGTCTGGTGTCGTCAATTAAATTCTTACCATATGTGAAACCTCCAACCCATCTCTAATGCTGCTATTTAGCAGCCACGTATTGCTACTAACAGGCAATCCTCACAGAGAATGACAGCGAAGAGATGAATGAGGGGGGTTTTGATAGCTGCTTTCAAAAGTGGGTTCCAAAGAGATTGGATCTAGACTGTTCTCAGTGGTACCAGATGACAGAACAAGGAGTAATGGTCTCAAGTTGCAGTGCGGGAGGTCTAGGTTGGATATTTTTCACTAAGAGGGTGGTGAAGCACTGGAATGGGTTACCTCGAAAGGTGGTGGAATCTCCTTCCTTAGAGGTTTTTAAGGTCAGGCTTGACAAAGCCCTGGCTGGGAATTGGTCCTGCTTTGAGCATGGGGTGGACTAGATGACCTCCTGAGATCCCTTCCAACCCTGATATTCTATGACTTCCTCAAAACTATCAGGACATCATGCTCATGTCCAACCCTCTGAATAATTACATCATCATCCCTTTGGGGCAAATTAATCAAGAGGCCAACCTTATGGCGTACAACAAAGGATGCAAACTTATTAAATAACCTGGAAATCAGCCAAACAGTCATACTTATGACTAGCTAACAGTAAGAAAGATGTTCTTTTGTGGGCATTGGTCATATTATTATTATATATTTATTTCATAAGTGCTCATATTCAAAAGTTTCTGAGCACCAGCGGGAGGAAAATACCATAAAAACTAAATTTATAATAGGCAGCTTAATCCAAAATCACATACTAGAACTGGCAAACATATGAATCCACAAACCCAACAATGGTGTGCTCAGCCACAGCAGACCCCTTTTAAAGTTTCATTAGTTTGCCTATCTCCATCTGCTGGTAGGAGGCCACATTATTTGCTATCTAGACTGGCGTATTTGGTCACCGAAGAACATTAAAGAATTAAATACAACACCTTGGCATTCACCTGAATATTGATGTTTGATTAGATACACCAGAATGTGTTTGTCTGTGTTAATCTAAAAGGTGTATGCTTCTCAGAGGTGACTGACTTTTGTCAACATGTTAATGGCATACAGCACTATCCATTTTTATTGATAGTAACATGAACTCATTATTACAGCAAAACATATAATATTTACAAATATACTTTGCACTAGCAACAACCAATAGAAATTCATTTATAGCAATACCAGTCCAGGAGACTAAAATAGTAATCCAAACAAAAATAGATGCTATTGTCCATAAATCTAACAAGATGCAAATCATTCTTAATTTTTTATCCAAACCTTCAGCAGAACTACTTTACCCTTTCTGCCTTTAAACATCTCCATTGCTGTGGAAATTTGTCCCACATTTTCTTCGTTCATATGTCTAGGCTCTTTATTCAAAACCACTATCAGATTAGGTGGGACCTGGCATCTTTGGGTTCTTCTTGGTGATGGTTGCTTGTTTTGTATTGTCTGGAACATTGCTGGGTTATTTTCAGTGGGGAAGCTGCTGGAACTTTCTCCCTCTGATGTTTTACCAGAGTCCCTGTTGTGTGAACTGAAGAGCACAATGCTCTTCCCCGCAATGACCAGGGGAGAACTTTCAGTGGACAGAAGGGAAAGTACACAGTGTCTGGGTGGGAGGTGGCATGAATGTGAGTGAGCATGTGTGGCTGGGGGAGGGGTCCTCTGTTTTCCTATTGGATAGAGTTGGGAGAATGAGCTAGCCAGTCTGTTTAAACTTATTCGAACTTTTCACAAGCCTATTGCTATGGCTGGCAACCCTCCCCTTACTCCCCTTAATACAGCATTGGTGCTGTGTTATTTAGGATGCTGCTGATCACTTGTTAGGGGATTACGAGGAAATTTTTCCCATTGAACCAAATTGGCAAGAGGTGTGGTGCATTTTTACACCTTCCTTGCAACATCATGGAAGCACAGTTAGGTTATAGCACCAGGACTTAAAAAGTTTAACATTAGGCAAGTACGACTGTTTTAGCTTGTCACAATTTGCGGCAGGTATCCAGCGCAGACAAGGATAAAAGGGACCAACACCCACAGGCCAATGGAGACCCAGGATTGCACTCCTGGCACTCTTGCCTATGGGAAAAAGGGAGACAAAAGTTCTCCCTTAGGAACCTCTACCTCTGCAGGAGAGGTGGAAAGGATTCAGAAATGAGCTGAGTCATAGGGTGGGCCTAGGCTGGTCTACCCCAAGTTATTGGTTGTGTGGTAGGAGTCCTCAACCCCACACTGAACCCAGTAAATGCCTGATATGTGAGAACAGGGGAGTGAGGCACATAATGCCCCCTCCAGCATTAGATGAAGTTACAGCCTGCTGCTTAAAATCCATCCCCTGTGCTGTCATTTGTTAGCCCATCTGATCTGATAAATGCAGGGGGCATTTGTTTGCACACACCCTTAATTAAAAGCCACATTTAAATGTAATGCCTGATGCTGAGACAAGAATGGGGAAAATATACAGAATTGTCACCTTAGCTTTTGGAGAGCTCCTCCTCAGTACTGTTTGACAGGAAAGTATGAGTAAGTGTATCTATTGTAACTCGCTTCTTGTTTGAACCTTTCAGAATATTTTTATGATGTAAAACCAAAACATTGCTACGTGAACAAGTTTTACTTATTTGAGAGTCCTGATCTTGATTTCTCTTGGGAGAAAGTCTGGACTTCATAAAAACTTTACAAGTAAAGATGATTATGATCATTCTCCTCTGCTTCTGCCTTTCAGAACTGTGATCAAAGTGGAGTTTTTATATGTATATTTTTGTCAGTATTAGGGCACTTCACTTTTGGTTTTTATGACGCATGGACATGAATTTACAAATGTCGATCAAAAGCCAGTACCAACACTATAATAGAAACTTATGATGATGAAGGTGACTATATTAGGTTGTAATCATCTCCTGTTGGATTTCATGATTAATTTTATTTCAGCAAGCGATGGATCAAGATGGACATCATAAAGCCTACATAAAGGCAGGTTATCTTGTATCTGCCACCTTTCATTTTCGAGATACTGAGCAGTAAAACAGCTCTTTCTGGTTCTGTATTGAAAGATGGTAATATGTACATCAGAAAACTAAAGAGGCTGCAGGAAAGGTAGAGAGTGTAATAAGAGCGCACCAGTCAGAAATGCTGCAAGAACCTGAAATTTTATTTCCTGGCCCCAACAGGACAAAGGATCACATACTCAGACAAGTTCTGCAACCTGTGGGGGAAAAGAAGTCCAAGTCATGTTTGTCCTCCTGTAATTCTAAATAACCAAAATGATCAAAAGTGAGCGAAGCAATCTAATATGCTATATTCATATGCATTATTAATAGTGGACAATTGTGAAGCATTGTAGTACAGCACACGAATGTCACCATTTTTGGAAAAAGAATACCTTATTACAGTGCCTATAAAAAATCAGTGCACTGAGTTTTCTTCTGGCTTCAACATTTGATTTTATGCCAAATAAGCTTTCTGAAGAAGGGTTGCTAAATCCAAAAACCTTTTGTTTAGAAGTCAGAGAAGGTTGGTTTTTTGGTTTGGTTTGTTTTTTAAGAAAAAACCACCCTGAAAAATCTTCACCTCTTAATTTCCTCTATAATTTCCAAGTTTTTAAAGAAACTATGATTTAAGCTATATAAAAATAGCTTGAAGTATGAAAAAAAAGAAGAAACAGAGCAAAAAATAATAGAATATGTTTCTTGACTCATTCTGAAGAGATGTCAGACCAAAAGCCAGTTTTAGAGGGAAAAGATGCACTTGGAAAGTGATCTTGTCTGAAATAGGAGAATTAGTCTACCTGTATGATCAGTAAAGGGAGATGGACCACTTCTGTTGCTAGGAGCTTGCCATACGTATGAGGGAAGAGGCTTGATGTGCTGCATAGTGAAGTGGTACTTTTCAAAGGGTATGTCTACACTACAAAATTAGATCGAATTTATAGAAGCCAGTTTTATAGAAATCGGTTTTATACAGTCGATTGTGTGTGTCCCCACATAAAATGCTCTAAGTGCATTAAGTCGGCGGACCGCGTCCACAGTACTGAGGCTAGCGTCGACTTCCGGAGCGTTGCACTCTGGGTAGCTATCCCACAGTTCCCGCAGTCTCTGCCGCCAATTGGAATTCTGGGTTGATATCCCAATGCCTGATGATGCAAAAACAGCGTCGTGGGGGGTTCTGGGTACATGTCGTCAGGCCCCTCCCCCTCCATCAGAGCAATGGCAGACAATCGATTCACGCCTTTTTACCTGGGTTACCTGTGCAGACAACATACCACGGCAAGCATGGAGCCCGCTCAGCTCAGCTCAGCTCACCGTCACCATATGTCATCTGGGTGCCAGCAGACGTGGTACTGCATTGCTACACAGCAGCAGCTAATTGCCTTTTGGCAGTAGACGGTGCAATATGACTGGTAGCCGTCATCGGCTATCTGGGTGCTGGCAGACGTGGGGCTGCATTGCTACACAGCAGCAGCTCCTTGCCTTTTGGCAGTGGACGGTGTATTACGATTGATATCCGTCATTGTCATATTCCTCAGTGAGTTCAATCAGAGGCACCTGGGCAGACATGTTTTGTCTCCTGGACACTCAGTCCTGCTGGCAGTCCTATTGAACCGTCTTGACGATGATGGCTAGCAGTTGTAATACAGCATTTTCTGCCAAGCACCCAGAAGATGCCGATGGCTATCAGTCATGCTGCACCGTCACTTAAGCTGCTGCCAGCTTAAGATGTAAAAAATAGATGGACCAGATTTGTTCTGTATTCATTTGCTTCCCCCTCCCTCTGTGAAATCAATGGCCTGCTAAACCCAGGGTTTTGAGTTCAATCTTTGGGGGGGGCCATTCTGTGTGACAGTTGTTTGTGTTTCTCCCTGATGCACAGCCACCTTTGTTGATTTTAATTCCCTGTAAGTCATGTCGTCACTCACCCCTCCCACTCTCCCTCCCTCCGTCAGAGAATAGTTTTGCGCCTTTTTTCAGCCCAGACACCATAGCACTGGGATCATGGAGCCCGCTCAGATCACCACGGCAATTATGAGCACTCTGAACACCACACACATTGTCCTGGAGTATGTGCAGAGCCAGAACATGTCAAAAGAAAACCAGGAGAGGAGGCGATTGCAGCGCAGCGATGAGAGTGATGAGGAAATTGACATGGACATAGACCTCTCACAAAGTACAGGCCCCAGCAATGTGCAAATCATGGTGTTACTGGGGCAAGTTCGTGGCGTGGAACGCCGATTCTGGGCCTGGGAAACAAGCACAGACTGGTGGGACCGCATCGTGTTGCAGGTGTGGGAAGATTCCCAGTGGCTGCGAAACTTTCGCATGCATAAGGCCATTTTCATGGAACTTTGTGACTTGCTTTCCCCTGCCCTGAAGCGCCAGACTACCAGGATGAGAGCAGTCCTCACAGTTGAGAAGCGAGTGGCGATAACCCTGTGGAAGCTTGCAACGCCAGACAGCTACCGGTCAGTCGGGAATCAATTTGGAGTGGGCAAATCTACTGTGGGGGCTGCTGTGATCCAAGTAGCCAACGCAATCAAAGACCTGTTGATATCAAGGGTAGTGACTCTGGGAAACGTGCAGGTCATAGTGGATGGCTTTGCTGCAATGGGATTCCCAAACTGTGGTGGAGCGATAGATGGAACCCATATCCCTATCTTGTCACCAGAGCACCAAGCCACCGAGTACATAAACCACAAGGGGTACTTTTCAATGCTGCTGCAAGCCCTGGTGGATCACAAGGGACGTTTCACTAACATCAACGTGAGATGGCTGGGAAAGGTGCATGATGCTCGCGTCTTCAGGAACTCTGGTCTGTTTCAAAAGCTGGAGGAAGGAACTTTCTTCCCGGACCAGAAAATAACTGTTGCGGATGTTGAAATGCTTATCGTTATCCTTGGGGATCCAGCCTACCCCTTAATGCCATGGCTCATGAAGCTGTACACAGGCAGCCTGCACAGGAGTCAGGACCTGTTCAACTATAGGCTGAGCAAGTGCCGAATGGTGGTGGAATGTGCATTTGGATGTTTAAAAGCACGCTGGCACAGTTTACTGACTCGGATAGACCTTAGCAAAGCCAATATTCCAATTGTTATTGCTGCTTGCTGTGCGCTCCACAATATCTGTGAGAGTAAGGGGGAGACATTTATGGCGGGGTGGGAGGTTGAGGCAAATCGCATGGCTGCTGATTATGCGCAGCCAGACACCAGGGCGGTTAGAAGAGTACAGCAGGGCGCGGTGCGCATCAGAGAAGCTTTGAAAACCAGTTTTGTGACTGGCCAGGCTACGGTGTGAAACTTATGTTTGTTTCTCCTTGATGAACCCTCCCCCCACCCCCAGTTCACTCTACTTCCCTGTAAGCTAACCACCCTCCCCTCCCCCCTTCGAGCACCGCTTGCAGAGGCAATAAAGTCATTGTTACTTCACATTCATGCATTCTTTATTAATTCATCACACAACTAGGGGAATAACCGCCAAGGTAGCCTGGGAGGGGTGGGAGAGGAGGGAAGCGCCGGGTGGGGTGGGGGAGGAGGGAAGGACAAGGACACACTGCAGTTTAAAACTTTAAAACTTTAACTCTTATTGAAGGCCAGCCTTCTGATGCTTGGGCAATCAACTGGGGTGGAGTAGGCTGGGTGGCTGGCGGCCCCCCACCGTGTTCTTGGGCGTCTAGGTGAGGAGGCTATGGAATTTGGGGAGGAGGGCTGTAGCGGCAGTCTCTGCTCCTGCTGCCTTTCCTGCAGCTCTACCATACGCTGGAGCATATCACTTTGTTGCTCCAGCAGCCGGAGCATCGACTCTTGCCTTCTGTCAAGCTAAAGCCACCTATCCTCTTCAGCCCGCCACTTGCTCTCTTTAGCCCGCGATTCAGCCTGCCACCTCTCCTCTCATTCATATTGTGCTTTTTTGCACTTGCACTCTGACATTGACTGCCTCCAAGCATTCTGCTGTGCTCTGTCAGCGTGGGAGGACATCTGGAGCTCCGAGAACATATCATCCCGAGTCCGCTGTTTTCGCCTTCTAATCTTCACTAGCCTCTGTGAAGGAGAAACATTTGCAGCTGGTGGAGGAGAAGGGAGAGGTGGTTAAAAAAGACACATTTTAGAGAACAATGGGTACACCCTTTCACGTTAAATTTTGCTGTTCACATTACACAGCACATGTGCTTTCATTACAAGGTCGCATTTTTCCTCTTATATTGAGGGCCTGCCAGTTTGGTGCGAGAGATCACTCATGCAGTGCCAGGCAACAGATTTCGGCTTGCAGGCAGCCATGGTAAGCCACAGTCTTTTGGCTTTTTTAACCTTCTTAACATGTGGGAATAGTTTCAAACAGTAGCGCCCTCATTTCCCATACCAAGCACCCCTTGGGTTGGCCATTTAAAATGGGTTTGCAATGTAAAAGGAGGGGCTGCGGTTTCCGGGTTAACATGCAGCACAAACCCAACTACCCCCCCACACACACCCAATTCTCTGGGATGATCACTTCACCCCTCCCCCTACTGCGTGACTAACAGCGGGGAACATTTCTGTTCAGCCGAGCAGGAACGGGCACTTCTGAATGTCCCCTTAATAAAATCACCCCATTTCAACCAGGTGACCATGAATGACATCACTCTCCTGAGGATAACAAAGGGAGATAAGGAATGGATGTTGTCTGCATGCCAGCAAACACCGGGACCATACGCTGCCATGCTTTGTTATGCAATGATTCCAGACTATGTGCTACTGGTCTGGCGTGGTAAAGTGGCCTACCATGGCGGACAGGATAAGGCAGCCCTCCCCAGAAACCTTTTGCAAAGGCTTTGGGAGTACATGAAGGAGAGCTTTCTGGAGATGTCCCTGGAGGATTTCCGCTCCATCTCCATACACGTTAACAGACTTTTCCAGTAGCCGTACTGGCCGCGATTGCCAGGGCAAATTAATCATTAATCATTAAACACGCTTGCTTTTAAACCATGTGTAATATTTACAAAGGTACACTCACCAGAGGTCCCTTGTGTGCCCTCAAAGTCTGGGAGCATGCCTTGGGTGAGTTCAGGGGTTACTGGTTCCAGGTCCAGGGTGATAAACATATCCTGGCTGTTGGGGAAACCGGTTTCTCTGCTTCCTTGCTGTGAGCTATCTTCCTCGTACCCCGAACCCGCTTCCCTGTTGCGTGATTCTCCATTGATGGAGTCAAAGCACACAGTTGGGGTAGTGGTGGCTGCACCCCCTAGAATGGCATGCAGCTCCGCGTAGAAGCGGCATGTTTGCAGCTCTGCCCCGGACCTTCTGTTTGCCTCTCTGGCTTTGTGGTAGGCTTGCCTTAGCTCCTTAATTTTCACGCAGCACTGCTGTTATGGCCTCTGTCCTTCATGGCCTTTGAGACTTTTTCTAATATTTTGCCATTTTGTTTACTGCTACAGAGTTCAGCTAGCACTGATTCATCTCCCCATATGGCGAGCAGATCCCGTACCTCCCGTTCGGTCCATGATGGAGCTCTTTTGCGATCCTGGGACTCCATCACGGTTACCTGTGCTGATGAGCTCTGCATGGTCACCTGTGCTCTCTACGCTGGGCAAACAGGAAATGAAATTCAAAAGTTCGCGGGGCTTTTCCTGTCTACCTGGTCAGTGCATCTGAGTTGAGAATGCTGTCCAGAGCGGTCACAATGAAGCACTGTGGAATAGCTCCCGGAGGCCAATAACGTCAAATTCCATCCACTGTACCCCAAATCCGACCCGCAAAGGCCAATTTTAGCACTAATCCCCTCGTCGAAGGTGGAGTAAAGAAACCAGTTTAAAGGGTCCTTTAAGTCGAAAAAAAGGGCTTCGTCGTATGGATGTGTCCAGGCTTAATTCGATTTAACGCTGCTAAATTCGACCTAAACTCGTAGTGTAGACCAGGCCTAAGAATCATTTCACTGCAAGGGAAGGTTTGGTATATTTGGAGTTGCTGTTTGCACATTCATTGCTTCAAAAGTCCTGTCTGAAATCACTGAAACTCAAAATACAAGTTGTATTGGTCAGTATCAACTGTTCCAGTAGGCCACATGGTTATGTTTCTGTTTACTGATTGGATGAATGTAACTTCAAATCAGCTTTCTCCTACAAACCCTTATGTTTACGATTAAAAATCAGCAAACACTATTGCAATGGATCAGATGTATTTTGTGATATATTTCATTAGTACAAGAAAAATATACAAAATCTATAAAGGAAGCATTCAGAAATGCCAATGTCATCTGAAGGACAAATCACTGGCCCATGTTGATACAATGCTTAAAATAGCATTTCTATATATGTTTCTTTTTAAATAATATTTTTGTTTTCGTTATGAATCATTCAATACTTTCCATAACATAATATGAATCCATATATTCAGTCTGTCCATGTGATTTTTAAGTGACTTGAGTAGGAATTACTTGGAGGAGGACTGTAGCTTGAATTCAAGAGTACAGAGCATACTAAAGTAAGGAATCTTGAGTATTCATTGTGTCATCTTTCTATTTTATGGTTAGACTTTGAATTCAGTTGATTCAAGTGCTGGTCCAAGGAACAAATATATTTTTATGGTGATGGGCTCATAACTGATTCACTTGATCCTAGTACTTCTTCCTGTTCCTTTTATATTGTTCTATTATGTTTATGGTAACATCTCCACAGCAATGGTATCCTTTACCTGAAATTTTTTATGCACCGATCTATCCATGTGCCCTGCCACATATATCATTAATTTTTTGTCTAAAATCATTTTGTTCTGCACAGAAACCCAGCATTAAGTTTTTTGGATCATACATAGCTGTTTCCTTAGTGACCTTAACAACTCTTTTTAACACTTGGTATCAGAAATATTTTTCCCCACAACAATATATGCCAGTAGATCTACACATTGTATATGTGCAGCATGTACATACACACATCCTGGGATTTTATAAGGTGCTGAGCAAATCAAGGGGAGTTCTGAGAGCTCTGCACTTCTAAAAATGAAACCAGTTTTATTTAGCTTCAGGCACCCAAGTTTTAATACAGTTCAAATAAAGGAACTTTTGTAATTCTCATTTCCAGCAGCAGCTCAGGTCAGCGCTCACCACGCATGTTGGAGAAATTCCTTTCCACCTGATGCATCTGTAAGCTCTTGCAAATTTACCCCAGTCTAAGATGGTTCTTGACCCATCCAGCCACATTTTCCATTTAACTTTTCCAAAAATACTCCCTAGACACATTTAACAATCTGTTATCTCCATAAAATAATTAAGCTTCCTTTTCTCTTCAATGGCTGTTGCTAAACAATATAGAAAACCTCAAAATTCTGAGATTATCCTGCTGGCAAAATTGAAATGATCTACCAAAATTTACATCTTTTTTTTAAGTGTAACTTTCTGCCCTTCCACTTTTCCCACTAGGCTCTTTAACATCTCTGTAACGTTTCCTCTAAAAGATGGGGTTTTTCTCCTTTGTTTTCAAGAATCTAACACAATTAAAGTATCCTTGAAGATGAAACTAAGGAAAATAAATTAGGAAATTAATACCATGATCCAATGAACCATCAGACATTGAACACAACTAGGGATCAGTAAAATCATTAGCTGAGTCACAATGAAGATAATATAGGATATAATTTAACCTAACATCTCCAGTGTCCTTTTAAGAACCATCTCATGTCCTCCAGTGCAACTCTACCAAATGAACCTCCTTTTTGCCCCTATCTTATTTCCTGTTCTATTTTCTTTCCATCTACTTTGGAAATCATTAGGCCCTATATCCACAAATATGCCAATATGGATGCTAATAGTTACTGAGGGGAAATTAGACTTGGAGTGGACCAAGCTTACAATGATATGTGCATAGATCGATCATTGACACTGATGGAAGTTTTCAGGTGGATTAAGGACAGAGTATATGACTCTTTGGGATACATTTTAAATATTTAGGGCTATATCCTCAAAAGGGTTTGTGCACCTACCTGTCATATTAGGCATATTAGATCAACCTCCCCCCTCCTCCTCACTGAACTGCAACTTAATCTTATTGACATCTAAAGTCCCCTAGGTGCCTAAATTTCTGCTCATGGGCATGCCAACAGCAGCCTATGTCTTCATGCCCAGCTGATGTCTAAGTCTCGACAGCATCCGCAAATTAAATGTTGCCCCCTCCACTCTGCCTGTGGGGCCCAATTTAGTAATGTTCAGAGCACGCCTACTGGATGGGTCCTCACCTAAAACAGAAATGGAGGTGGTGGTGCTCCCTCCACCTCCCATTATAACTTACGTACCGTGGTTAGAGCATTCACACAGGATGTGGGAGACCCAGCTTCAACTTCCTTTGGAGTAAGAATTTCAACCTATGATCCTAGCTCTCAGAAGAGTGCCCTAACCACTGAGCTATGGGATATTCTTGAGTGGGTCTCTCTCCATCTCTCCTATTGAAGCTGTTCTGCTGTGTATAAATAATTATTCTTCGGATCAGAGGCAGAATGAGAACAACTGTCTAGGCCCATTGTCAGGGCACTCATCTGGGTTGTAGGAAGACCCAAGTTCAAAAACTTGCTCCAGTGACTATTTAATTAGTCATACAAAGTGGGACATATTCAACAGGGAGTTGGAGAGACCATGTCCAGAATAATCCATAGCTCACTGATTAGGGTGCTGGGTTCAAGTCCTTTCTCTACATCAGGCAGAGGGGGGATTTGAACCTAGGTCTCCCACATCCTGGGTGGGGGCTTTAACAACTGGGGTAAAGGTTATAAGGTGGTGGGGAGCACCTCCTCTTCATTTATTTTTGAGAGAAAGGCCTAGGCGCCTAACTCCAGGAGAGGGTTCATGACTGTGAATTCCAAGCAGAGGGAGATAGCTGCATCTACTCTGGATTTAGGTATTTAACTCCTTTTGGGAGAAGGCCACACCCTTCTCTTCAGCATTTCCTATTGGTTGTTTAGGTGTTGGCTCCCTACTCGGTTTGCTGGCAATTGTGATTCACATTCTATGCCATCATGTGCCAGCAATGCCCCTCTGCCATGTACAGTGGCCAAACCAGACAGTCTCTATGCAAAAGAATAAATGGACACAATCAGATGTCAAGAATTATAACATTCAAAAACCAGTCAGAGAACATTTCAACCTCCCTGGACACTCAATTACAGACCTAAAAGTCACAATTCTTCAACAACAAAAATTTAAAAACAGACTCCCAATGAGAAACTGCAGAACTGGAATTAATTTGCAAACTGGACACCATTAAATAAGGCTTGAATAAAGACTGGGAGTGGATGGGTCATTACACAAACTAAAAACTATTTCCCCATGCTAATTTTTCCCCTACTATTACTCACACCTTCTTGTCAACTGTTTTTTTTCTCCTGCTGATAATAGCCTACCTTAATTGATTAGTCTCATTACAGTTGGTATGGCAACCCCCATTTTTTCATGTTCTCTGTATATATATATATCCTCCTACTGTATTTTCCACTGCATGCATCTGATGAAGTGGGTTTTAGACCACAAAAGTTTATACCCAAATAAATTTGTTAGTCTCTAAGGTGCCACAAGGACTCCTTGTTCTTTTTGCTGATATGGACTAGCACGGCTACCACTCTGAAACCATTCTTCAGTACCTAACTCTCACCATGCATTGTATAGGGAGCCTGGGAGTCTTGCTCAGGGCTGTGGATTCCACTAGGTGGCAGGGCTTCTAAATGTTAGAGGTTGCAGTGCTGATCTTGCCCGTGGTACCTACATATATACACATCCACAAGTCATTGCACATTAAAAAGTAAGCTGTACATATACAGCTACCTCTGAGTGCTCAAATATCCTTTTTGCACACATGAGTATAATATAGTTATGTGTGCATTTAAGGCATAATCCAAAGCTGAATGAAGTCAATGGGAGTCTTTCAATTTACTTTAATGGATTTCAATGAGGCTTTTATTTTGGATGGAGCTTATGGATTTAACTTTTCAAAAAACTGAAGGTGTAGGCATTCTTCATTTTTTTATTCTCAAGGGAAGTGTGGAAAATAATCAATTTCTACATCTTGTTCTTTTCTTTTTTGAAACTGTGTTTATGGGATTAAAAAGGGATCAGGGCAAAAAAAAACCCCAAACAAACCCAAGATGACTTTTTTTCTTTGAAGCTGTCCCTCAATATGTGAGAATCAATAGGATAGGATATTTTTACATATACCACTCTGGACCATATCCTTTTAACCAATACATCTTGTTTCACGTGTTTATGTGACCAATGGAGGGAAGCAGAGCCAGAGAAAAGATGATGAATGTACCACATTCTTGAGAGCTGCATAGGACAACCGAACAGTACACAGTGTTAAAAAACCAGCACTTCTTGTACTCCAGGCACCAGTTAATAATACTAGGCCAAGATTTTCAAGGGTGATATAATTTTTCATGCCCCTGTTTTCAAGTATTCAGCCTGAAACCATAAAGGGGCTTGATTTTCAGAGGGCCACTGTTCAACACTTTCTGAAAAATCAGGTCTCTCCAAAGTGTCCTAATTGGGAACCCAAAATCACTAATCACTTTTTGAAAATTGTGGCCATTATTTGAACAAGTAGAAGCAAGCTACTTATTAGAGCGGGCAGTAGAAGCTTGTAAAGGGATGCGAAAGTTTGGTACTCTTGGATTTTTTTTTTTGGTAGAAATGGAGAAGTTTGCTTTAATATCTACTTTTTTCTGGTCATAACCAAACCAGTAAACAACTCTGTAATTTTTAAAAATTAAGGAAATAATCGTTTTGATTGTTAAATATGGAGTCAGAAAAAATTAGACTTGTTAGTTTGAGAACTAGGTTTTCTATAAAAATTGTTGGGAGCTTAAGCTTTGATTTGTATAGGTTTTGGCTTTGGAAGCCAAGTGCACACTGGGATGTATATGGGATCTGCTTCTGAAGTGTTGTTGTGGTACACCGCTACCCCGATATGACGCTGTCCTCGGGAGCCAAAAACCGTACCGCGTTATAGGTGAAACCGTGTTATATCGAACTTGCTTTGCTCCACTAGAGTGCGTAGCCCCACTCCCGGAGTGCTGATCTACCGTGTTATATCTGAATTTGTGTTATATCAGGTCGCGTTATATAGGGGTAGAGGTGTATATGTTTTGGAGCAGAAGGACAAGAGGCCTATTCTTGGAAATATTTTATAGTAGGAAATTTGGATATTCCCACGGGAGAAAGACATAAATAGTAAAAAGAAACCATTTTCAAGAATTACCACAAAGTTCAAAATAGGAATTAGAGGGACTCCAGAATTGTCTCTGTGGTGTGCTTTTTCTACATTGGATATTGGTCCAAAGTAACAGAGAAAAGAAGGATGTACTGGATAAGTGTTGGTATGTATTAGTTTACTCCGATTAGGATATACTTAGTGACAGTTTAGCCTAAAAATAAAGGATGTATTTTGATATTGCTTCATAAAGAGATTCATCAGGGGAGACAATGTTAGTTGCCTTGACTCACACAGTACTTGATCCATTGTAGTGCTTAGTGCTCTCATTTGCACAAGTTGTTCTTTTATAAGTAACTTCTCTGGAAATAATTGGGCTGCTTGCAAGATCAGTGGTTTAGGACCTGATCTAAAGCCCATGGAAACATTTCCATTGACTTCAGTTAGAGCAGTATCAAATCATTAAACCTGATATAGATCACAGTGAAGTCAATGCCAAAATTTCTATTTACATTTAGTGGGAGCAGGATTAGGTCCTTCTGTTTTATTGCCATGAGAATAGACTTAACCTCCTTATTTATAGCCTACCAAGGAATTGGTAGCTAACAAAAAATATTGTACTGATGTTATTCATCCAAAGAAGTGGCAAGTATAAAATAGTAGTATTCAGTGTTTTTATAGCCATGCTCGTCCCAGGATATTAGAGATGTAAGGTAATATGTTTTACTGAACCAACTTCTGTTGGTGATAGAGACAAGCTTTCAAGCTTACACAGAGCAGTTTCTCAGAAGAGCTCTGCGTAAGTGTAAGACCGACAGACCTCAGTTGTCGGTGGGCGGGATCGAAGTGAGGACCTCTGGAGCTTAGTACATGAGCCTCACTCAACATCATGAGCTAAAAGCCAACTGGCTCTTAGCTAAGGCGGTAGAGCAGACTCATTTAACTCACTCTCTAAGTGGTCTCAGTGCCACTAGCTGGGACAGAACACCACACCCAGGCGGTGTGTGGGTTACATAAGCTCAAAAACAGGTCTCTCTCACCAACAGAAGTTAGTCCAATAGAAGATATTACCTCACCCACCTCGTCTCTCAAGTATAAAATAGGCCACTTTTGAGATTAATTGTGGATTCATCAACAGAACTTTGATATTAAGTTCAAGATGATGCTGTGTTAAAAGAACATAATTACTATGGGAATGCTTGTGTGTTACATATGCTGTTATGTACATGGGGGTTAAGGATCTTAAATTTGGAACATTTCTATTTTGTATTTCCTATATCTTGTGAATCAATAATTTGAGTTTCCTAAAATTCCCAAGGGATGTGCATTAATGCATCTTTCAAAAGGACAAGTCTAAAAGAGGAAAACAAAAATTCAGAAATACTAATGGTCTACAAATGGGGGGGAGGGATAGCTCAGTGGTTTGAGCATTGGCCTGCTAAACCCAGGGTTGTGAGTTCAATCCTTGAGGGAGCCACTTAGGGATCTGGGGCAAAATCAGTACTTGGTCCTGCTAGTGAAGGCAGGGGGCTGGACTTGATGACCTTTCAAGGTCCCTTCCAGTTCTAGGAGATGGGATATCTCCATTAATTTAATTTAAAAAAATTTCCGTGTGTTTGGAAAAGAAAATGAACACAAAATATGATCCATCTTTTACGTATTTTTTTATACTTAAAAAATGGTATAAAAATTGATCATTCACATTTTTCAGTGCTGACAACGATTTGTTGCCCTATAGAGAAAGGGGGAATTATTATACTTTATTTATAAACATTCCTAAATAAAGGCTTTATGTTCCCACTAATACGGATAATAAATTCCATAAAAACAGAATTATCTTTATAAGTGAGAGGGAAAATTACAAAAATAATTACAGTGTAAATGTTGGTTTCCTTATTAAAAAGTAACTTATGATGGAAGTAAGAGCCCTACCAGAAATTTTCCTCATAACTATGATCAATTTTCCAAAGCTGTAGACTAGAAAAAGGAGAACTGATTTTTTTTTTCCTTTTAGTGAAATAATGTAAAAGTTTAAACTGCAGTTGCATTGTGTAAATACTCCACTCAGTGTAAGGTTTACCCATTGCTTGTGTTTATGCCTTTTATTTCAAAGAAACAGTGTAAAAGTAAAAATCCAAAACTGTAATTCAAACTATTTTATCAATAAAAGTTTAGTGTGGGGCATATGTGTTCTTTGTGACGATTGTAGGCTGATGGAAATTCCTGTACATATTGCTGTTAAAAAAATCCAGCTGTCTGATGTGTTTGGCTGTTGTTGAGCAGAGGAGGAATACTGCTTAAGGATTTTTGCTTAGATGACATTTATTGCTTATATTTTTAGAGATATGAATAGGCAACTGCTAAGATAATGAGGGAAGAACTTGTTTTAACACTACCAAACTCCTCGTAAATGCATTTAGATCATCTTGGAATGATCAACTACCCTACTATTAAAAATGAGATTTTTGAAATACAAAAGTTCTCCTGAGAAGATGAAAAATGAAGAACATAAATTTCAAAGCATTTTTCAAATTACAAGACTCACTGAATCCATCCACCAGAGAGTAGAAACTAGGTGCCCCGAGCAAAGTCAGCGGCTGTGTGGTGCCCCGAGGAAAAAGGGCTGAATCAGACCCGAGAGGCTGCGCAGATCAGCAGCCAGTCAGCCAAGGCCTGGGGAGAGCCAATCAGGGCAGGGAAAGAGGCAGCCAATCAGGGCCAGGCTAGGTCCTATATAAAGGCTGCCTAGCAGAGAAGTCAGTCACTCCCTGACTAGTGAGGGAGAAGGACAGGTTCCTGAGCTAAGGAACAGTACCTTGGACAGAGCAGTGCTGGGCAGGCTTGGGGGAGCAGAGCAGAGCAGAGCTCTGGTCCAGATACCTGCCAGGCTGTGGCCCTTGCTAGAAGGGGTTGAGAAGGTGCATAGGGCCAAAGGGGACGTGGCCTAGGGAAACCAGGCAGACGAGATGGGAGAGAAGGAGGACAGAGGGAGGCTGCTGCTAGAGGGTCCCTGGGTTGGTACCCCACAGTAGCAGGTGGGCCTGAGTCCCCTCCTTCCCCCCTTGCATTGCCCCTGGCCACCGAGGAGAGGGGCCGAGACAGACCATGACCTGCCCCTGAGATGAGGGGCTAGACTCTAAGGTTGTGGTTGGCCACTGAGGCGAGGCATACAGAAGGACAGCTGTTAACAACCCCCCTCCCCCCAGAAGGGGGTGAGACCAGAGTAGTGGGCACTGCTGGAGGGCAGTTCTGAAGCAGATGAAGACCGTCCTTAAGAGGACACCGCTAAGCAGGGAGCAACGCAGGTCCCAGGGCAGCAGAATGGAGACAACGGGCTAGCTACCATGCGGTGAGGATGCCCCGGAGCAGTCAAGAGCTAATTCCCAGAGTGACCGGGGGTGCTAGTGGTGTTGAGTTGAACCCCGTCACAGACTGGTACAAAGTAATATTAAAGTCCCTAGGCAAACTACAAGGCTAACTTCTTCTCTCTTGCCTGTGAAGAATTGTGTAACATTGCTGTTGAACTCTAGTGGGGATTATATGGGGAAGGTTGATTCATTTTTGATTTAATTACATTATCACGGGGCTGTTTGATTTGATCCAGGGTATTACAGGGTGAACGTGCAGCAAGCCCTCTAACACTTTCAATTATACAACGTTCTTCTTTATTTGAGAAGTTCTAACCTCTCCATTGCTTGTAACAGGTCTTTGATCAGAGAGCTACCTTCTGCTTGAAACATGAAATTTTGTTCCGATTTAACTGATATAAACCGAAGCAAATCATCATTTCCTTGATCTGACTTGTGTTGCTACTGCTTAATTTTGGCAGCAAACCAAATGTCTTAAACAACCTAAGGCTAGGCTCCTGCTGAAACCATAGTAGCATCAAGTGTTGCACGGGGAATCCTTGGGAACAGAAATCCAGCCCAGCTGCTGCAAAAGCACCTGTAGTAGAGGAAGATTGGAAGAGAAAGCTGGGCCAGGCTCCCCTAGACCACTGCACAGATCCAGCACATGACCCAAGTAGTCTGGGCCCTCCTCCAGGGTATCATATGGGGCAGGATCCCCCTCTCACACACCCATCCCACGACTGGTATGAGAACCAGTGTAACCAAAATGTACAAATAATAATAGAGAATCAGGAGCTCATGAGTTCTAGATTCACTTGTTCTGCTAATAAGGCTGTACCCTTCACATTTTTTGGTATTAACCAATGCCTCAAACATCAGAGAAGTCACACAAACTGAGATTAGAACCCTGCGTTCTAACACACCTGACCCAAATCCCATCTGTTTAGCCACACTGCTTCTTAGAAAGAGCATACCAGAGCTCTCTTTTTGGCTATGCTGTCTGTAAAATGGGCTACTCCTGCATAGGTAACCCACTATTTCAATGTGTTTTGCTTCCTACTCTAGTGGCAAAGAACATGGTGGGGAGTGCTAAGTTGCCCCAAACTTGCCCAACTTTTGAGGACACCGGAATTCATCTAGCAAATGCTCCAATGCACAGAGCTATCTCAATGCCTTTATTAGCATAGACAGAACCCTAATGTCATTGCAAAGAGCAGTCAGCCAATGGGCCTATGGCATAAATGTAAGATACCTAAAATGAACACTCTTCTGTCAGATACAGTTTTATAGCCCCTCCAGCCTCAGCTCCTCAGTACTGGGAGAAGGTATTTGCTTGCTTTTGGGCTGATTCTTACACATGGTATAGGCTGCTAGGGACCAAACGTTCAGGCTGCTCTCTGGGCCTGCACCCAGTCTTGAACTCAGGCTCTCAAGCCACCTAGGGCCCTGCAGCACATGCTTGCTCCTACAGCCCCACAGTTCCTTCTGCAGTGGCAATGCCACCCTCCAATCAGAGGGAGAGTTAGCAGCAGGCAGTAGGAGTGGGATTTCCAGCCAGCTGTCTATCCCATCAGGGCTCCATGGGGGATGCAGAAGCCAGCTCCACTTCTCTAGCCATCCCCAGCCAAATGGGGTTCCTAGGGCAGGGCCAGCCGTCACAGTATTGATGCTGATCTGTGGAATAGGAGATCGACACAGAGTAACAGCTGTTTCCTGTTATCCACTTATGTAGATAGTCTGGTAGAAGTCAGGGCCAACGGCTGAAGGTTCAAATCCTGCTGCAGATACTGGGGAATGGGACAGAGGTGTTCATGTTAGATTTTCTTTCTCCTGTTACCTTTTATAAAATATAGGAAATTGTGGGGGGGGGGTTGTTTTTTTAAACCTACATTAGAAATTTTTTTGATTGCTAAGTCAAGCGCTTTTGAGCTAGACAATGCCAGCTTTAAAGTTGCCTGTGCAACCCTAAGTCAACCATCTTGTGTGCGAATGTATTATGTTATAGTCTAACTACATAATCACATACTGTGTTTGCCACAGGTCCTCTCTCATATACAGTGGCCAGGAAAGATGGTGTAAAATCACCATTGAAGGTGAGATGGTAATAGTGAAGTTGAAGTTATCAAATAATTATACTTTAACAAAATATTTTTGGTTATAAGCCAATAAACAGAGCTGGTGACTTTTGCTGATCTTCCTTTCACTAAATTGGAGGAATTGGCCAAGGTTTTCAAAACTAACTAGTAGTATTAAGAGTTCTTGGTTACTCAACTTCAGATGCCCATATTACTGATCAAATTACTGAGTGTTGTTACAGGTTCTTTTCCAATTCAGGTGGTTACTTAGAGTTAATTAAGAAGATGAAGTTGGTGGAGCACACAAACTCAATACAGACAAATATAATTGAAATCACACGAAAAATCAATATACCTATGTGTAAAAATAAGATAAATACAACAAAGTCGTTTCCTGCATTATTTATTTGTTTATACAGCATGCATACTTTAAAACCTTACGAAGACATTACCAAGATTGAAGGAAAAGTAAGTGGAGATCACCCCAACTGGAAGCCACTGCGCCAAGCTTTCTACTCAGTTGTCCCACATTGTTGTCCTGGTGTCCCAACAACAGGTTAGATAACCACATTTCCTATTCCACTCAACAGATGTTCTGAACCATATTTGATAAGGTTTTGGCCCCTGCCTATGAGTGGTATCCCAACCAACCTTATGTGGTATACTGGCCAATAGTAAAATTTCTGACTGTTAAAATCTCATTTGTGTCAATTAATGTCTCAGTATTTTGATATGTCAATGCAGTTAGCTCCATGGTTACCTTATTGCAAAAATACCTAAGATGCTACCATGTGTGTGTTTGTGGTTTACCTATTTAACACAATTATGCATATTGCAAAATTTTATAACCTTAGGACAAACACGTATCATTTAATAACCTTCTGTCGAGCATATAGTACTCACACTAGCTTATGCCAGCTGCCAACTTTTCTGGGCCTCACTCTGAACCCTTAACTCTTAATGCTAAAGATGTATAGATGAGCCAATTTTTAATACATATATTTTGTTTCTTCTACTTGCTGTTATAGCTTCAATAGCTTCCATCATTATTTCCAGAAGCATACATAGCAGATAAATTATATTTTATTTCAAACTATAGACCCTCCAAGATTAGGTCAGGGGGTCAATGGTCAGTACCTGAAACAAAGTTTCAGAGGGTGGGGTGCTCTGCACTTTCTGAAAATCAGATCCTTTTTAAGATGTTTCAGATTGGGCATGTCTCAGAATCACCAGACACTTTTGAATTTCTCACACCTGACATGTTCACTAACCAGAAAAAAGAACTGTAATTTGTTGTAAATTGTTACCCCTGTTATTGAAGTCAAGGGGCCAAATTTTCAAAGGTGCAGATAGATGCAGAAAATTGCCTGGGCAGGTTAGGGCACCTAACGTCCATTGACTTTCAAATAGGCACCTGGTGGGACTTAGAGAAGTACCTATATGCATCTATAGGCACCTAAATTCCTTTTTAAATCTGTCTCAAGGGCAACTGAATGGTTGAAATCTGATAAAAACAAATGAATGGCCTTCTGTTTTCTTCTGAAGGGAAGATCAGATTTGGAAGGGTGGCTCCTAAATGATTGAGTTTCAATTTTGATACTGTAACTCAATAGGAATATGGAAATTAGTAAGTCTGTGACCTATTACAGGTGTCTGTACATATTACATTCTGTGAACACTCTAGATTAGTAGGAGTTGTAAGCACTGATATGGTAACACTCATCTGTTTCTAATGATAGGTCACACAGACACTAAATTGTTGAACATTTCTAGCTTAATACCGATACTAATTTATAGTAAATCTTACAAAAAACAAAGCATAAATCTAACTAAGTATCAATGATTCCATTTAGAAATAGGACTCAGTTAATTTCCTCTGTAATACATTGTACAGAATAGATAGACCTAAATTATACTGGGATTTTTTTATGCTAATGTTAATCTTTCTAGTGTTTTAACCTCATACATTAGCATTGACTACAGATGGGGGGGTGGAAATGCAAGTAAACCACAATAAGTCCACTACCAATGCTCATGATTGAAAAACAAAACTCCAAATCCTTTGATGGGTTTAACAGATGACTTGTATAACCAACACAATAGGAAACATACCTTCATATATAAATATCTTATGCTGCTACATAAGAAAGCAGAGGTTGTGGTTTTTTCAATTTAGCGTTGTTTTTGGTTTCTTTTGATGTTCTCTTACTAAACATAAAGAGACGCATAGGTTTCAAAAGAGCATCCCGTAATATGTTTGTACCGAATATGCATGATTTTGTAATAAACAATAAAAAATATATATATATAAATTTGACTGATGGTTCAGTACAAAACAAGCAATACAAAGACACCCTATTTGTGGACTTTTAGTTAATCATAGATTTTGTATTCTGTGCTGGTAATTGTCAAGAGTCTGTTCAAATGAGAAGAGACATTTAATCTGCAATTGGCAAGAAAAAGTTGCAACTGCATGTAATACTTCATTAACAAATTAAAAATGACCACTGTGCTTGGACAGGTGGCTCCCATAGCACAGCAGAAGGAAAGAGTTAACACTCTACTTTCCCTTTGATCACTGCACCTTCCCCAGACCTAGGATTCTGTGGGCATAATGGGCTCCCTACCTCAACTGCACCCAGAATGAGTGTCAGTAATCCACTTCTGCCATCACTGTGCCCAGATGGGCTACACTGCAGGAATGTGGCCCTAGGAGATTATTCAGTGAGCAAATTTTAAAGTACTACCCAAGTAATTAATTGCATTTATACCTAATTAACAGTCAATAAACTACAAACCTACCCATCTTTTAGTATTCTGTTTTCAGATTCAACTGGGCAAATACTACAAAAAAGTCTCTGAGATCAGCCTTTCAACTAAAACAGAAAGCAAACGTTTGTTTGCAATAACATTTGTGAAAAGGGAACGTGTAAATATTCCACAGCCATATTTTTGTGGGTTTTGGAGTCATTCAATCAGAGAGCAGAAACAATATCAAGTGCCTCAGGTGATGACTGATACAGGGCAAAGGCGATATGAACAGTGAGTACTTGAAGCAACAGTTGTGCTGAGTAGCTTATTAGCAAATCATAGGCTAACATACGTTTGCATAAAAAAATGTTAAATTATTGTGAATCACTAACCAATTAGTTTAAAAAAATCAATCTATTCATTAATTATTTGCAAACAAAAACAAGGCTTAGATGTGTGAATGGATCACCTGCTCTATTTCAAATATGTAGAACAGATTGGATTGATATGAACAGCTTATGAATTCCTTCTAGTGATGAACAAGGGTAAAGTGTTCATGGTGATTTTATTAACTCTGTCAGCAGCTTTTGGATAATAGCAACCACATAGTTTTCTTGATCTGACTGGAAGAACTTATGGATTTGCATGGTGTGTTCTTTCAGCAATTTTACTCCTTCTTAGAGGACTCCTGGAGTGTTGCTGTTGGTAATTACTCATCTTCCCTGAAGTTATCCTATATCTAGTCCCACAAGGAGTCACTCTTCCTGTTCAATGTGTATATAAAGCCACTAAGATTGTGAAACCTTTGGACTTAATTTGTATGCTGATGTTGATGACATGCACCTCTACAACTCTTTTTCATCCATCTCAGAGTTTACAGTTTTGTTGTTCTTGCGCAGCCTAACTATGATAGGGCTCTGGATAAAAGTGAAATGGCTACAACATAATCAGAATGAGATAGAAGCAATGTCTGTTTGTGTAGTAAAAAGAGAGCCTGAGACATGAGGCCTAGTTTAAGAGGCCTCATGGGAGACCTAAGACCTAAACAAAAGTCAGGCCCTGCTAACTAAAGCAAAGTTAGCAAGAGTCAGGTTATGAGCAAAAGTCAGGCCCTGTTACAAAACATGCTGTCTGGAACATGAACTTGATAAGTATGGGGCTAGTGTTGCAAAAGCACAAACACTCCTAAGACATGCTAGGCACAGGATACTTGCATAAACACCATAAAAGGCACTAATACCATGCTTTGTCGGCAATGAACCTGGCTAAATGCCTTCACCATTCAACTGAGTCTGTAGTCTTCTTGGGCAGTTCAATCGAATTCTGCTGTATGGGCTATCTGGCCAGAGCCAATGCAGCAGGTGAAGAGAACACATACAGTCAACAACTGACATGAGTTTGTTGGCTATTGTTGGTTTTTTGAAAGAGGGGAGATATTTAAATGAAAGGGTGAAATATATCAGCACCATATGTTGAGGGTCTTTGCCCACCTAGCACCATGGCAATTCATGGATTCAAGGTTCTATTAGATCCTGGATTCCCAGGTAAGCTGTAGTGACCTATTAGGCCTTTGTTGCTCTCTGGCCAGTGAGAAGGTTTCTCTCTAATGCAGTCCTTGTAATGATCTTCCATGCCTTTGTAGCCATCGGACTGTGCCTCAGTAGTGCACTGAGCACAGGGTTACTTTCAGAGGCTGCTCTCCACCTGATGAATCCTGAGGAGTGTCCATTCCAAGAGTTAAATAGGAGGGAGTAAAATTCTCTATTCTGAAAAGGGCTATAAAAGAGTTAGATGTTATTAGGGGAGGCATGGATCAGCATTCATGTCACACTCCCCGTCAGTACCCGGCCCAAGCCAGGGAAGCTAATGATCAAACCAGCAGGCCAAATTCAGTGATGAATCCTAAAAGCAGAGGGAGAGCTACCTCTCTTTTCAGGCAGGTGAAACTAAAATGAGAGCAGCCGGATTGCTGCTTGATAGGGAATTTCTGGGGCTACCAGTCTTTCCTTCCACTAGGAGGAGCAGCAGCAGCCCTGTTAGGCAAAGAGGGGACTTCCAGTTGAGAAACCTCTAAACAAAGGTGCAGGGCAGGCTGGGTTGTAGATCCCCATCTGGCTCTGTGCTGTGGGACTCAGTGAGGGCAGGATTTATCCCCTAGTGCAGAGAAGCCTCAACATTTTCACCCTGTGAGTGATGCAGAATAGGAGACCAAGTAGTCATCACAATGTTTGTTGTTGGCTGATAGGGAAAGAGAAATGCAATTATTGCAGAACTTTGGATGCACGTTATCCTCTGACCACACCACATCAGTGGATTGCTCAATGACCGCTCTTTTTCCCCAGATAGACAGCCGTTTGCCAGCAGCAAGCACCTTTCCTCTGAGTAGCTCTGCCAAACTTGCTCCAGCCCGAGTGCCAAAATGAATAATATGGAAACAAAAACAAAAGCACTGAATATTCAGGTCAAAATGTTACAAAATCTAAAAATGGACATAGTATGGGGCAAAAGCGGATACCAAATGATTAAAGGTAGGGTGATAATGGAACAGAACAATCTGCACTTCCCCTGTTGTTTCAGCTTCCACAGTGGGTAATGTCTTAGTTTTCAGAGATATAAATACTGAGACTTAGCACTGTTTGTTGGTAGGCACAGATGCATCAGTGCATTTAAGAATGTTTTCAGTACAACTAGTGGCTTGGGGAGAGAGGGAGATGTGCTATGTATTCATAGCAATTTATTATCGTATACCTTGAAAAATCAGTGACTGTGCTTATAGACTCAGCAGGTGATTTGACAAGATGCCCAGGTTTTGGGGGCCTGTGTATTAGAGGGCACAAGAGACCACACCAATGGTCTGTTTTCCAATCCTAGTGATTGATTACCTGAGAGAATATCTAAAAATAGCAATTTTTATTTTGGCAGTTTACAAGCAGAAATAAATTATTTAAAATCTCCACCTTAAAAGAAACCAGTAAATACATACAGTAATATTTCTATGAGCCTCATATACTGTGCCATAGAAAAAACCCCATGGTATTTCTAATGAACTTATTTTACCATTAAAAAAAAATTCTTTACCTTGACACATTCTGCATCAGACTGTATATACAAGATTTGACATTTTCATGAGGCTCATGCTGATTGCATGGGAAACAACATGCTCCATTCCAGCTAATATAATCTATTTTGGTAACAGACATTTGGGTCAATCTGTTCTCATACAAATTCTTAATAAACACATTCTTTTTTTCCAGCTATACAATTTGAATGGATGAACTAGATCTGAGTAAACGGGCAAGCTAGAAGAATCATTTTTATATTTCCCACAGATTTTATTATTATTTACTATTATGTTTTGTGGGGATTTTTAAATGAAGCTTAATTTTTAATGTATCTCAAGATTATTTTAGGCTATAATTTCATGGGTAAATTTTTTTAAATGGGCAGGTACATGGAATAACTTTCTAAAAAAGCCTGTATTTCTGTAGATAGAAGGTTAAGCATGCATATTATCCAACTGACATATGAAAAAAAAAGTTATGATCTCATTGCATGCTCCTTCCTTTGAAAATTTGACTTTCATTTTATTTACAGAGCTGTTTACTAAATATAGACAGTTGACTCCACTCCACTTTTTTTCATAATATTTGCAGAATTTAAATTAATCAATGTTGTGTTCAGAAAGTATTTTATTGCAATCGTATATAGCAAGATTTAATGTGAATTAAATGGTATTAAAATTACACTTTGATAACCTGTTTTTCATAAGCTATTGCTTATAAGCTTGGTGACATTTAAACAGTACTAGCGTTAATTTTCCAATAAGTAAAAAAAAAATGCATTTTAGAATATTTAGCAACTACTGTGCAGTTGTTAAATTTAACAACCTAGCCAGATTTACTTAAACCATTAAAAGCCTATTAGGTCTGCAGCATATTTCATTTCACCCAGAGCAATCTGCAAGCCGAAGGGTCAGTTTCACAAGCAGTGTCAAAGCAGCTTTTGTCTCATCCAACACTTAGCAAAGGCTAATTAAATTCTTTCATGAAAGATTCATCAACATGAATATTCATTTCAAAGTTGCTAGAGATATGCTAACAAACCAAAATGATCACCTCAGAATTGCCATGGAAGAATTATGCTGGTCTGACAACAGGAAGATGATATTGGGTAACCTTCTGTATATTTCTCTCTGTCCTTATATAAGTAATGTGTTTTCCTGCGGGCCTAGTAGATGCAGTGTGTTGCTATACTATCCTTTCATTTCTGGAGGCAAAAATTTCAATTCTGGCTGAGTTCACAAGTGAAAGCAAATTTGTTGGTCTCATCCTAGGCCCTAGTGGACATGTTGTGTAGCCACCCTACAGTTTGGCACTAAGTAACATAATTAGAGGACTGAAATATGTTTTCTAAGCTGTTTAGGGAAACCTTCTCAACTCAAAGCTATGAGCCTGTCATCTTCTGGAGCAACATAGACATGACAAAAACACTGAAGATGCAGCTGTAGGCTTGTGTAAAATAGTCACACCTAGAATTCAGTGCATCTGTGCATAACGTAAGCCTTATTCTGAGGATTTAAGTAGTGCATAGATCTTGTGTTGGTCCTCTGCACAGGAGAGAATTTCACCCAGATGAGTTTTTCCCCAATACTTAATGCTTGTCTACATAGCAAGATAGTGCACAGCAAGCCAGGGTGTGAATCTACAGCACACCAACTTACTGTGCACTAACTCGCCATGCAAACAAGCCCTTACGGATATTTTAAATTAGTCAATTTTTAAAATTAGTAAAATTTGAAGCGGGTGCTCAGATGCTGGTGAGACACATGGGATAAATAGATCCAAGTTATTTCTTACCACTCCTCCTACTGTGCTTCCAGAATGACAAGGTGGGGAAGGGGATATTGGTTGGAAGGGAGAAGATGGAAGAGAGCGTTTCCAATGAGCAGATCAGAGCAGATCCCTTAGACTAAAGAAAAAATGATATATTTATTTGTATTTTGTAGCTGGCTATCTAAGATCCGAGTACAAATCTGTGTACAAATCAGTGTGTCACAAACTGTATTGTGACATAATGATCCACACTGGAGTGACTAACCAACCATCCAAAGAACAAATGTTAATTTAATAAAAGACTTGGGGGGAGAAAACAAAGCTTCTGAATCACTAGAGACAAAAGTGCTTTACCACTACCTCTCAATTCTGTATTTTTTTATGTTACCATGTTTGTCAATTCTGGTGTCTTTGCAACATTTTACAATATGCAATCAAAAGTACTGGAAAAAGTGGAAATGCTGCAGCTTTTGGTTGTTTTTTCCCCCATTTCTTTCTACTGTGTGCAGTCCATGTCAGTATCTTTGTTGGTTACCTAGGAAACTATTGTAGGATGGAATTTGATTGGCTGTGTTCTCAGATTGATTATTAAAGTCGTGGGCAATTTCGAGTGGCAGACGTTTCATAGGTTGCACAAAGTAAGTAGCACTAAATGATTTACAATTTAAGATTCTTTTATTTAGAAATGAACTGTATGGAACATTAGATATGTCAAATCGTTGAAAACTTGGATCAGAAATGAGTAATAGTTTGAAATTTTGTCTTCTCTGCATTATAGTTCTTGTTTCTTCTAGACATTAACTCTTTTATCTTGAATTGTCTTCAGCTTATTTCCCAATTTTATTCAGAGGTGTCTGGTCAAGGGCAGGAAGGATACACAGTGGTTACCACTGCTTGAGAAGACCAAAATCACAGGAGATAGGAAGAGAGGCAAAAATACAAGAAAGGGAACTATCCTCTAGACGGAACTATTACAAAAAAATCCATATTTTATGCTGTTTGGACATGGGTTTGGGGCCCATATCTCCTACATTCTAGCATTTTCTTTTCCCTTCATCTTGCCCAATCATTAATTCCCTGCCCTATTCACAATGGATCTGGTTTTCATGACTGCATGTGAGGCCACAGAGACCAAGCCAAGAACCTGGTCCCACATGGCTTCCACTCCCATCCCTGTGCTCTCTAACTTGACTGCTGGAACTCTTCCCATCTTTCCCTTTATACTGCTCGAGCTCCAACCAGCCTGTAAGGTGGCCTGCTAGCATCATGAAGTCTGACTTTCGGCAGGCATATTAAAAAGGTAGAGGGAGATCTGTGGCTCTGAAAGGAAGGACAGCAAGAGGGGAAGGGGGAGGAAAGGATGAATGCCAGAAGAACATCATCAAGACAAGAGTGGGGGAACATAAGAAATAGACAGATGGAGAAATGAATAACAATGACAATGAGAGGAAGAAGAAGTGTCAACAGAAGGAGAAAGAGACTGCTAATGCTTTTTGTTCATTCTAAGCAAACTTGTCTACAGAAAAGCCTACTAAAGCACTGGAGGCATATGTTTGTTTTCTTTATTTGTTGACATTTCTGTGGCACTCGCCACAGTCAGGAATGTGACGTTTAAGACAATTCCTTTAATTATTTGTGTTATGTTACTGCCTAGAGGTCCCAACTGAGATTTAGCTTATTGTTGCTACTTTTCTCTCTCCTTTTGTCTTTGGAAGTGAATGACATGGGCCCTTAGCTATGTGGCTGTCAGACTTTCTGGCCCTCAAGTCAGTTCTACCCTAGTCAGTAAAAATTTGTATAAGATGTTTAATAGAGACTTAAAGACTTATTCTGTCCATGCTAAATCACATTGCACCAATTTTGGGGAAGTCATCCAAAACTCCTGAAAGACCATCATGCAAACCTTTCCCACACAGGGGGTGAGGTAGGCTTGCCTGTCCCCATCCTTCACTGATTTTATTAAGTCCGCTTTTACAGGTGCAGATGCCACCTGTATGTTTCATAAATCACTGCATGTGTTCTTCCAGAGGATAGAACTTTCAATATGTTGCATTTCTTTCAGTGGGATATTGGGTATTGGACATAATTCATTCACCCAACAATGATTGCTAAGGTGCACCCTCAGTATTCCAACATTGCATCTGGATCTCAGTCATATATTGCTCTAATGAATTCATGGTTCTCTATCTTGAATATGTTTTTAGTTCTGGATTTATACCATTTCCCTAAGAGTACCTTCTGTACTTCACATTACTGCATCTGCAACGCATTCTGCAACCACACAAGAACAAATAGTAGAATTCTTTTGAAAAAGAAAGAAAACAAAGATTTCGAACTAGTTACTCTCTTACACCTTTTCTTCTGAGCCAGATGTCTCTTTGCAGATACTTACAACAAAAATGCAAGCTTTTTATCCTGGGAGGAATACAGACTTCCTGTGTGACCTGTGCAAGTCACTTAATCTCCCTATGCTTCACTGTCTCAATTTGAAAAACAGACAATATTTCCTTTTCCCTCATCCTTTCTTTATATTGTCTTTTGAAACTGTAAGCATTTCAGGGTTAGTACTGTCTCTTAGGTATACGTACAGTGTATTATTTATCGTATGGGTTTATCCTGTCACCCATCACCATAGTATCTGTGCAGTTTTCATGTAAAAACAATAGCAGTAGCAAAGTAGGGATTTTGTTTGATTAATTTCCTGGGGTGTTTTTTTGGTGGCGGGGAGTGTTAGAAGGGTTTTTCAGGCAGGAGGGGATGTCAGTGTTGCAGGTTTACAGGTAGAAGAGGCTGTCAATGTTGTTAGTGTTGTTCTGTTATTCTTTTTCAAATTGCAGCATCTCCTAAAGATAGTCACACTCTGGATTTGCCTGATTTCCTCAAAGAGGCCCTGATATGGCATGGGCATTAGGCATTATTGTAATATAAATAAATGATAGATCAACTTTAATCACTCCATAGAAGCTCATGATACTTTTGTGCAAGTGCAGCAAGTTAAATTTCCTGTTCAGATGAGATTCAGTTTACTGTGCTAGAACACATTCGCGATTTTAAAAAAATCGTCATCTAATACATGCAGATACTGTTGCTACTTAATATCCAGTACTAGAAACATTTTTTTGCATCAAGCATCTGAACTAATGAGGAGCTTAACTAAATCTCTGAATACCCTTACATTCTGCCATTGGTTGTCTCAAGCCATTGGTTGTACTAGCAAAAGAGAATGGTTGTAAAATAGGTGTCCCTGTGGTCAAGTTTACTAGACCATACAGGGTTCTGTTTACCATCTTCATTCTCAGCTGCAGTTCACCCTGGAACAATTTCTGTTGCTTTTTCATCTTATTTATTTTTAAATGGAACCCATGATTGTTTCATAAAAATAGACAGTCTTAAAATTCTTATGGTGACAAACTGTTGTGGGAAAAGTGTTACTTTGTACTGTGTAATTTGTAATGTAATTGTGGTATGGTGGATTTGTTGGTTAAGTATGTATGGTTCTATTACTTGCCATTTGTATACCCTATTTTTTCTGATTAGAATTAATTCTTTGGATAATATTTTGCTTATCTGAGACCTTACTACCTATTTCTGAATCCCAGTATATACAGAAGTATGCCTCTGACTTCAAAGACAGCAAGTTATCATGATATGCACCTATATTATTGTTTTCTGGTTTCCCCAATAGGTAACCTCCACTAAGAATTATGTGGACAACTGTCTCTACCTATAATGGGATTGTGTCCTACCATGGTCAACATGTTGCCTAAATTATGTTTATGCTATTGAAAGTTTTTATTCCATAATTAGTTGTGCCTATTATATATCAAACCAAAAATCTGTCACACTACTAGTTACTGGGTCAAGGGATGGCCCTGGACTTCAATGATATTCATAGAGTGTAAGGCCATAAGTGACCATTAGATCATCAATCTGACCTCCAATGTATTGTAGGCGAATACATTTCACCCAATTACTCTTGTATTAAGACCAACAATATGTTTGGCTAATGCTTATCTTCCAGAAAGGCATCCAGTTTTGATATGAACACATCAAGAGATGGAGAATCCAGCACTTCCCTTGACAATTTGTCACAGTGGTTAATCATCCTAACTGTTAAAAATGTGTGTCTTATTTCTAACTGGAATTTGTCTAGCTTCAGCTTCCAACCATTGGTTCTTGTTATGCCTTTCTCTTATAGATTAAAGATCCCTTTAGTACCTAGTATTTTCTCCCCATACAGGAACTTAAACACTGTATGCAAGTATTTATGCTATTTCTCTCAAGCTTCTTTTTTGATAAGCCAAACAGATCAAGCTCTTTATGTATCTCAGTGCTTTATATTTTCTCCAATCCCTGAATAATTTTTCTGGCTCTTTTTTTTCTGTACCCTCTAATTTTTCAACATCTTTTTTTAAGATGTGGACACCAGAACTGGATGCAATATTCCAGTATCTCTCTCACCAATGTCATATTTAGAAGTAAAATCACCTTGGCAAAAAGGAGGATCCCTGAGAATTTCTCTTCCTCTTTGTTTAACTCTTTTCCAAGAGCCCTGAAGTCTTCTATAATCTGTGTGATTCCATGTTATGCGATGACATTGATTCCAAATTGTACAATCACCAGTGAATACTGGCCAGATAACATCATAATCCCATCCAATCTTGTAATTACAGCTCATATTTTTGCTTCAGGGAGACAGCACACCCTCCACCGTCTTGCTGTCCTTTGCTGAATTCTCTTCTTAATATGGATTACACCTGCTTGCCTTTTTAGGATGGTTGAAGAATCTCTCTTGGTAGCTACCTACTTCTTTCTGCCCATAAGTTATGTCTTCTGTAGCTTTCTGTTTCATTCTTCCAGAGACATGTTCTTTAGTAGGTGACTTGCTGAATGACATAACAATTTAATATCTTTAGCCTGCTTGACTGACTCCTAGTTCTCTTTCCCTTGTGGTCACAAATCACCAGTCCATTTGTTTGGTTCCTACTCTTTCCAGTTCTCTTATTGCTGATCCTTCCCCTTGTGGTAGCTGTGGCAACACTTTCAGAATCTTTTGAATCATTGGACACTACTCAATGTTGAAATTAGAGCTTCTAGACTGTGCTTCTTGTCCTCCAGTATGTCTATCAGCTTTTACTTCATGCACCTCATATCTCTCCTGTCTGTTGGCAGAAAGGATAACCTAGAACATTCAAGGCATGTCATAGCAGTTGTTCCCTTGCTGTCCATATCCCCGTATGGTGTATATTTAAATCAAAAAACAAAATGAAAGGCAACAAATGATTCTTCCCTTCTCCCATGCCTTCCCTCCCCTCCTTGCTTTCCCTGTCTTGCCACACAAACACATTAAAAAGTATTGAAACAGTCTTGTCTTGAATTTCATTTAGCAATATTAACTTTAATTTAAGATTATTGGGTTGGAATTTCCTTTATTTGTTTTAAATCTTTGATTTAATGCTTCACCAGGGTCCTGCTGCTTCTTATGACAAGTTGTACATATATAAAACTGGAATGGTGGTTACAACTTTCTCTGCAGGGCATTTCAAGAGATGGGGCCAGATTTTCAAAGAGCTTTGTCAGCACTAGATTTTCAGAAGAGCTCAGCCTGTTGATTGCTGAACTGTTCTGAAAATCTCTCCATAAATGTTGTAATGGAAGCTGCTGGGTGCTGAGCACTTCTGAAAGTCTGGCTGTGTGTGTGTGTGTGTGTGTGTGAGTGAGAGAGAGAGAGAGAATAATGGGCTGGTGGTGCTTTGTACTGATATATATTTTACTGATCTTGCTTCCTGTTGTTCAGAAAGACGACAGTACTGTTACCCCAACCAATTCTTGCTCCCCAGTTGTAGCCAGCCTCCATAATATGCTGGTGCTATCATTCTCTGTTTCCTAAGGTCTTTTTTTGTGTCGTTGCAATAGAGAGGATGGATGGTTCAGTGGTTAGAGCACTAGCCTTGGACTTGGCAGTCCTGGGTTCAATTTCCTGTTCCGTCCCAGATTCCCTGTGTGACCTTGAGCAAATCACTTAGCCCCTCTATGCCTCAGTCCCCCATCCGTAAAATGAATATAATAGCACTGTCTTACCTCACAGGAATGCTCTGAGGATAAATACTTTAAAGATTGTGAGGTGCTCAGACACCACAGTGATGGGGGGGGCCATACACCTGTCTTTCTCCACGTAGTTTGTATGGTCATAGGTAATGTATGGTGGTTCCTATATACAATTATATGGAGAAATAATGACTCCTGTATCATTTCACCTGTTTCAAAATGGAACCTGCTAACTGGCAGGTTATGCCAGCATTCCAACCAGACATCCACTAATTAACTCAGCTGTGGAATTCGCAGCCTGATTTTACTTGCTACCCACACAGCCTACTACTAGGAAACCTCACTGTGACAAGCTGGTAGATGTGCCAGCTGGTAGAATAGAACAAAGGAATCTGTTTAGATTGAATATAAAGTAAAGACTGCCTGCAGCCCGAGTCTAGTCATAAAACTAAGACTTGGGTAATTCTGGCTTGAGTTCAAATTAGAAAGGGTATGTGGGGGCTTCCTGCAGCACAAAGTCAAGTGTGGGCATAAATACGAAGCATCTAACTTACAATGTTCTCATCTACCAATCCTTTCCCTGTTGTTGGTTTATAAGGGAATCTGAGCATGGTACAAACTATGCTTGATAAGACAGCTGAGCAATTTCTGACAAGCCTACTAGTTGGCAGCAGCTGTAGGGATTCTGCTTGCCTAGGACATGGGTTTTAACCTCCGTTTTTCCAGGCATTATGCAAAGTTCATCCATCCCATCAGACTGACTAAAAGATAAATTTAAAACACTGAAAAAGATAGCAAATGCTACATGGGTTGCTACTAAAGTACCCTTCTGATGATTCAGATACTACAAAAGTATTTCAGTCTATCATGAATGTGTTAAGCAAAGTAATGGACAGTAATGTGCATTTGTCATTTCAGAATTACAAAGCTCTACATTTTCTTGAACTGCCCTCCCTTTTTTTGTGTGTGTAATTTTGTACATGTGAAAATTTGTGTCTGCATTTTTGCCCTCTTTTATCTAACTACTGATTTTGGCATCCAGGAAGGAACACATTGGGCAGTTTTTTGCAGACACAAAATTACACCAAAGGAACTGGAAGCTTGGATTGATGCCCAGATGAACATTTGGTCCAAAATATATAAACACTGCCTAAGCGTACAATAAAACCTATTACAGAATTGCAGAGACCTTGATAGTAGAATGGGACAAGGACATCTTGTTTCTCTTTACCACTCTTGTTTCCCTGGTTATACCCAATCTACTACCATTCCCTGCTAACTGAAAATTCATGCCCGGCACGTGCTTGGAAGAAAAAACAGATGTTGAAGGTTAAGCATTGGAGAACAAATGCCCTTACCAACTTTCCAATCCTGTGCGATTGGAAGTTTGGCGATTGATAATCTGTGCTACTGCCATGTTGTCACACCAACGGCACACCTGTATATTAGACCCAAATTCTAACCATTTGTACCTTCATAATGATACCCCCTTAAATTGAGCTAGAAAACTTTTCCACAATCACAAGTCTTACTACAGATGTGTAGTGACTCGTATGTAATTGTGTGATCTGGCTATGCTAGCCAGTGCCGCTGCCAGCAATAACCCTGCAAGCAAAGTTCAGCTCAAAGCCCAAGTAGGTTAATGTTGTGAAAGGGGCCTTCTGTTTTGTCCTTCACTAGGGGTTTCCCCATCACTTAGCCAGGGCCTGAAATGTGTCCAACAGGTGAAAACACTCATTTGACCCAGCTCGCACCTGCAAACAAAAATTGTGCAAATAATGCACTATTTGCTTTAGTCCCACTGACTGCCCCATTGTACTAAATTTCTGAAAAGCTGCACAGGATACTGAACAGCCCAGGGGCATAGCCTTGTCGAAATGAAATTGCTGGCAGTAGGTGTCTTAAACAACCACCATTATTAAATGGCCAGCAAATACTATTACGTGCCAGGGGCCCTTTTCGGGCTTGTTGCGGTATGAACAAACCCCTGGTCCCCTTGGTGTTATGCCCTTGAACCCCAGTGTGTGGTGCCACCTATTCCAGTTTGTGTTGCTGCCCTTAATGGAAACTGCTTCTGACATGCCCCCAAACATATTGGGTGCCCGCCTAATTATATTTGTATAATTAACAAAGGCCAAGCTGCTGTCTGGATAGGCCTGTACCAAAACATCCGCCTAGATGACGAGGGCAGCCTCCCAATTTTTTCATGTTCTAGGCACCCTTGGTCTCTTGGGCAGTTCGCTGTTTTGTTAGCCTTGTCCATGTTTACTGTCTGTGAACCCTTCCTGTGCCAGAGGGATATTACGTACACAATTGCCTGTGAAGATTCTATATTTAGTTGCACTGAGTAGGTGAGCTGCTATCGGATAAGCTACCCTGGCATAACCGTACTGCAGAGCCCTGCTCCCCCATAAACCCTCCCTGGGAGAGTCTACCCTGTCCCCTGCGGTTACATGCCCTGATGGCCGATGAGTTGCCATGTGCCCCTTCCTTGTCCTGCTGCTGAAACTTGAGCCCATGCTGTGCCTACCCTGTCACCCTGTGCAGACCCCTCACATCTAGCTGCCTGAAGCTGCTGTTGTAATTGCAAATTAGCTTGCAGCAGCTGTGTAATACTGCCAGTGCTCCCTACTGAAGGTGCCACCCCTAGGTGAGTCTGCCCAGGCTTCTCGACCTTTCACTCCTGGGCCCAGAGTATTTAATACCCCAATCAGCTGACTCTCGTTCCCCTTAAGTGAACTCACTGGGTGACTGGTTGAGCACGGTCCCTGCACCTGGTGTGGCCCCTGCAACTGCCACCCTTTGCCAGGCTGGAAGGCTGGATACTACTTCTGCCACCCATTTCCCCAACCTCTGTGTGGTTTAGATTACACTCACCCCCGGGATCAGCATTAAGCAGCCTTGTGTTAGCCTAGTCTTGCATCCTGGAGTCCCAGGCAATTTGAGACTTAAATCCCACTCCTACTGCCTTACATGATAGCATGGGCCTTGGGAAGGGATGCCAAGAGTTTGTGCCTTTCCTAGCATCCCCCTGCACGAATTGCTAGTTCTCCCTTCTGCATTGACACATCTGAGCTGACTAATAGCAAAGATATGGGTGTCAGCTGGGAATGAAGACTCAGTATATCTGAAGATTTCCTCTTTCCCTGTGCCAGGCAGGAGCAAGAGGGACACTACAGGAATCCTGAAACCCTTGTCAATCCACCCACACATAAGTTAGCTTTTTTGGGGATCACTTGAAGCCCCAGTTCTCTTGGTGCTTATCACCCCACATACCATATCCTGTTCTGCATGGTACCAGGAAGGAGGAGACAAATGAAGTAGGATATGTGGTGGGCACAGGGCCAGCGCTTCCACTAGGCGACCCTAGGCGGTCGCCTAGGGTGGCAGGATTTGGGGGGGGGCAGCATTTTGCTGCCCTTGGCAGAAATTTGGCGGTGGGGGGGAGTCCTTCTGCTCCGGGGCTTTGGCAGAAATTCGCCAGCAGGTACTTCACTCGCTCCGGGACTCATCGCCGAAGTGCCCCGAAGACACGGAGCAGAAGGACTCCCGCCGCCGAATGCTCAGAGAGGGATCGCTGCCGCCTAGGATGGCAAAAACCCTGGCACTACTCCTGGGTAGGCAGTCACTCAAATGAGCTCTTTCTCTACTTCTGTAACTTATCAGATTCTTACCACATAACTGTTGTTCTAAAGCACTGACCTGCCTATCCTCGGGTTTGCTCACTGTATCATAAATGAGCAGTACTCCAGTGCAAAATGGATTTAAAAAATCATTTGTCCCTGGCTAAGGAGAAGTTGCCACTAACTAATTTGACCTTAGAAGCTGGAAGATTAAACCTGACATACTATGTTAGATACTCGTAGGTAATTGTAAAAGGAATGTGCTGTTTCTGACAGGATCCAAGCCAAAATATAAACCTAAGAGTTTAGAAGAGATGCTTAACATGTGACATTCATTATTTAACGGGTATGTTGTTAATATGAGAGCGTTGTATAAATCTGTGCTGACACATCCAAAATTGTGACATGTTTTCAGTAATGGAGTTGACCAAGTTTTACTCTTTAATACCAGGTTAAATTTACAGATACTAATTTAAAATAAATAGTAATCCACTCTGTCTCTGCTCTTAAAAGCTTGTATATTGTGGATCCTGTAGGAGGTGGGAGGCAACATATCCATCATTTTTTTAATCTTTGATTTCACATCTAACTTTTTAAAAGAATTAACAGGATACAAGGGATAAAATATATGGATCTATCTTAAGGCCAGAAGGGACTACTGTGATCATCTAGTCTGGCTTCCTGCACAACACAGGCCATAGGATTTCCCTGAATAATTCTTGTTTGAAATAGATCCTCTCTTTTTAGGAAAAAAAAAAAAATTCAGTGTTGACTTAACTGCAATCTTTGGTAAGCTGTTCCAATGGTTAATTACCTTCACTCTTAAAAATGTACGCTTTATTTCCAGTCTGAATTTGTCTGGTTTCAACTTCCAGCCATTGGATCTTGTTATACCTTTGTCAGCTAGATTGAAGAGCCCATTATTAATTTTTTGTTCCTAATGAGGTTACTTACAGACTGTGATCAAGTCACCACTGGTTCTTTGTCAGGCTAAATAGATCAAGCACCTTGAAGTGCCCATTACCACTTTTTCCCCCCATGTAGGTACTTATAGACTGTGATATAGTCACCCCTTAATCTTCTCTTTGTTAAACTAAATAGATTGAGCTCCTTGAGTCTATTGCCATAAGGCATGTCTTCCAATCCTTTAATCGGTCTCATGTCTTTTCTCTGAACCCTCTGCAATTTATTAGCATCCTTCTTGAATAGTGGGCACCAGAACTGGACAAAATATTCCAGTAGTAGCACCAGTGCCAAATACAGAATAATAGAAACTCCCTACTCAAAATTCTTTTCTTTATATATCCAAGAATCGCATTAACCATTTTGGCTAGGAGCTCATGTCCAGTTTATTATCCACCATGACCCCAAGTCTTTTTTTCTTAAAATAGGATCATCTAGCCTATAAGTGTGGCCTATATTCATTGTTCCTAGATGTATAACTTTATATAGACAAAAACTTCCCTTTACATTCAAGGCCCAATCCCACAAACACCAAAGCATGTGCTTTGCTTCATATATATGTGTAGTCCCACAAGCATCAACTGCACTATTCATGTGCATAAAATGAAGCAAGTATATGTCTGTAGGATCAGGAGCCAAGTTAACATTATTGGTAAACATCAAGCACATCTTTATTTACAATTTCTGGTAGAATTTTTTTTTGAGTTGGGGCAGAGGAATGGCAGAGCACATGAAATATCTAAATGAAATAAATGTGGGCCCTGATCTAGCAAAGCACTTAGGCATATGGTTAACTTGTAGGTAGTTCTAGTGAATTCAGTGGGACTCATGCTTAATAATAGGTACATGCTTAATTATTGTTTATCTGCATAGCAGTAGGGGTTAGGAACCCTGGCCATAGATCACGTCCCCTTTGTGCTAAACACTTACAAAAACAGAACAAAAAGATGGTCTCTGTAACTTCCTTGGGACAATCTAAATATAAGAAAAGAGACAACAGGTGGATACAGACAGAGAGATGCTTACAAGCTTTATTGGATGGGGGCCATAAAACCCAAATTTACTTCATAGTTCCAGAAGGGTGTCCACTTTAAGTAGCTATCCCAATGTGCTAACAAAGCAGAGTACAGAAAATCATACTCATTTTGTAATGGTGGGAGAAGGGAAACACTAGTGTCTTCTCAAGCCTGTAGTCATTAATAAGAATTAGATTGAACACATTAAAGGGGAAACAAAACGCTTTTGAGTCTTGCAAAGCTACCTTGCCTTCCCATGCATGCTGTATATACTTGAAGGGGGGAAAAATAACCAGTGATGATGTGTATACAGTAAACTCATTTTTGTTTGCCTCAGGATTTTACCTTTCAGTATTTTATCAAAATGAACATGGGACTCTGTGTAAGTATCTAAAACATCCTCCAAATACCACATTTAAATTTGGTATGTTCACATTTTCAGTGTAATGTATTTTGTGAGTAAAATGCTATTATAATAGGCAGAAGGCATGCATTAATGGAAATGATAGGGACAACTCAATATAACTTGCAATTAATTTTAGGGGTCATTAAGCAGAGAATGAGAGAAAGCATGCCCCTTTAACTTTTTAAGGCAGCTTAAGCTGCAGTTCATTAGATTGCTAGCCTTGAATTATTTTGTCCATCCCCATCAGTGTATTTGTTGTTAGCGTTCATTTTTAATGTGTGCATTCTTATGTACTGATTTAAACTTCCTTCAAGGGCCGACTTCTCTAAAGCAATCATACTCTAATTTTCTACAATTTGGAGAGTTTAGAACTCTGCCTTGTGTTCCTCAAGCTATTTCTAATGCCAATATAGCATTTATACATCAATTCTTATATTGTTTAGGCATTTTAAAAAAGGCTTTAATTTTTACATATTGATTTGTTTGGTTCCAATAGAGCTGCTACTCTAGAACCTTGAGCTTCCACGACCTATGTAGCATGTGCTCTGAACAAAAGGTAGAGAGAGAGAGAAATTTACGGAATGAGAAAATGAAAGCACTTAATATAAAGTATAGCCTCAAAGCTCATTAGGACATCTGTTAATCATTCAAGATATAAATTGCCTCATATTCAAAATGGGCTCAAGATGGCCTCTCAGTTTGAATGTCCAAAAATGTTTGCACAGACAAGTGGAAGATTTTGTATTCTAAAATGTATGTGTACCATTGGCACAAAGTTTTGGCTAAGCAGAAATTAGGACCCCATTTTGAATTTGCACACACTTCACAGTATTTTGTATCTCAAAATGCTTCTAAATAGCATTCATTTTGTGTAGTACCAAATATAAAGTCAATGATGTTATTCACTGTGTTGAACGATGGCAATTTTGGTGAAGAGAAGAATATTTCATTTAGTCGGAAAATGTCTGTAGTGCTGTGCTTAAAGAGTTTTTCTTCAGTTACATATGACAGGTAGCGATTTTGTTAAAGAGGGTCTGACTCCAAGTTTTACCAGTGACTTCAAAGGGAGCAGGATTGAGCTCAAAGTTGGTAGGCCTAAAAAATATTGCTACTCTACCTTGCTACTAGTCCTTTAGAGTGCAATGATTGTTGCCTGTACAGCCCCCTGAGTGTATATGGAACCTCACTAAATCATGAGAACAAAATACAGGGATATGGGTGTATGGAGCTCATTGTAAGATAGGGGCCTCAGATTTAAATATCTATTTGGGTACATCTTTACATGAAACAAGAAACTTCTCCTGCTGTTGCTCAAACTATGATGAAAGAGGTATATGTCAAATAATATTATTACTAGACCAATAGTACATAAATCATCCATAGCAATTAAATGCTGCTGGGGTTTTGCTGTAATACTAATTATATGATAAGGTCCCTAGAGCCTTGTTATAGGTGTATTTTTATTATTATTTAAATTAAAATAAAACAAAAGTAATGTGCTAGAGACAATTCGCATTTACTGAACGGTTTCCTGTGAATCTCACAGTAAGTCATATCTCCATCTGTTTATTTACTTATTTGTGTAGGGGCAGGATGGATCAATATACAAAATAATGCAAATATGGACTTCTTAAGAGTCAGAGCTTACAGATGAGACTACTGCCATGGGAGGTCATATTTCAGAGCCAAAAATCTTTACAGTGTCCCTTTAACAGAATATGTGATGTCTTAGCTTTTGATTTACTTTGCAAAAGATTTACACTGAGCCTTCTAAATACAAAAAGCTTCTTAACTTAGATCCCATCTTTTCTACATTGTGTGATGGATTTTGATGGATTCTATTGACCATATAGTGAGTGGTATGTACCTGGTGAATGGTTACCAGTGCTTTGATTGCTCTATATCTAATAGATACAGACCGATTTGTCTGCCTCATTCTTCTGAAATACATAGAACTATTTGCAGAAGTGTGGATTAAGAGCTACATCTTGTGAAAAAAATTATATCACATTGCACACAATCGTAAAATATGAGTGTCCATTTCTGTAGCCTATTTCATAAATAATGCACACCACTTGTATACAGTATACATTTATCTGAAATGTCCTATCCTGAAGTCCTTAACCAGCCCTCAATTTCAGTCAAGGTGTTTTGCCTCAGTAGACTCCAGGATTGAGTATAGTTGTTATATTTGTGTGTGTGTCATGTATACATCCACCTGGTGTTTAATAATCATATCTATTGATCTTTTCTTCTTTATTGCTGATGCATGCTGAACTAAGAATCTAAATGCTGAGTCAGTTAATAAATGATCATGGTATAGTGGGGATGGTTCTGAGAGCATCCAGTAATTAGGAGATCCTTGGCTGTATAAACTCTATATGAAAGACTATCTAGGGTCCATTAGAAGCCATTGGGGCCTATGTGCACAAGTGGCCTACAGGCAGGAGTCACCTAACTTCTCAAAATCCAAGCAAATCTTGGGAGGTGTGGTGGTTGAAACACCTGTCTTCTTTAATCAAGGAGGAGGAGGAAAATTCATATTACTCCTACGATTGCAGAAATTCACAGGTGGACGGTGGGGGATGGATCGCTCAATGATTGCCTGTTCTGTTCATTCCCTCTGAAGGACTTGGCATTGACCATATTGGAAGACAGGATACTAGATGGACCATTGGTCTGACCAAGAATGGCTGGTTTTATGTTCTTATCTGTAAACTGAAACTCAGTGTTTCCATTACTTGATGGGGTTATTTATATATAAGTATTATGAGGCACATGGATGTTACAACTGTCTTAATTTTCAGATAATTTTAGAAACTTGTTTTAAATTTGGAAACTCTAGTCACTGGTACCCAATCATCTGGTACCACTCCAGTATCAAAGGTTTCTAAAAAATAATTGCTGATAGTTCAACTATTGAGTTTCTAATGTCATATATCACCTGTGGATGCTAACTCATGACTACTTTTAAATTTATCTACCGCTGTTTCAATAATCTGTCTTCACCAGGACAAAGTGGAGAATACTCACACACATCCTCCACAGATGTAGTGTTAATATTCTCCTTAAATACAGATACAAAGAAACCTTTATTTTCTCTACCAATTTTTTTTTTACAGTAACTAATACTTGCTTACTTTGATGCCTTATTAATGGTCTCAAAGGTTTTTTTTTAGGATAAAAATCTTCAAAACTGAGCCCCGCCACTGAAAGTACAAAATTAATACATCACATTTTTGTGTACAGTTTTAAAGATATACACTTTATTTATCAGTTCCACTAATATATTAAAATAATGATTTATCTTTATATTATTAGCTGTTGCTTCATCATTTTCCCTTTGTTTTTCCTTTTCCCTCCTCAGTTCTTAAAAACCACTCACTATGCTGCAATATTTTTATTTATTTATTTGCTCCTTGTAGCATTTTAGAGCCCTGCTTAAGTTTCCATTAACCAGCTTACCATTCACCCACACTGAAATTAATTTTGTTTAGCTTTGCATAAAGGAATATGGTATCCCCGAACATACTCTATTCTCTCTGTAAAATTTAGCTAACTTTTGCTAATAGTACCTCTTACCAATAAATATCACGATCTGTTTTTGCTCAGTATAGATGGAGCAGTGGCTCTCAACCTTTCCAAACTAATGTACCCCTTTCAGGAGTCTGATTTGTCTTGTGTACACCCAAGTTTCACCTCACTTAAAAATTACTTGCTTACAAAATCCGACATAAAAATACAAAAGTGTCACAGCACACTATTACTGAATAAATGCTTACTTTCTTATTTTTAACCATATAATTATAAAATAAATCAACTGGAATATAAATATTGTACTTACATTTGAGTGTATAGTATATAGAGCAATATAAACAAGTCATTGTCTGAAATTTTAGTTTTTACTGACTTCACTAGTAGCCTGTTGTAAAGTAAATATCCAGATGAGTTGATGTACCCCCTGGAAGACCTCTGTGTACCCCTGGTGGAGAACCACTGGTATAGAGTATTTCTCATTTTATCAAATTGAGGTTTAGCTTTTGACACATCCTCCAGTGCCTTGCTGAATTTGGGCCTTTACTTGGAACAGATAGACATTCAATGGAGTTACTCCTGAAACTCAAACTGGTAGGGACAGATGTGAAACAGTTGCCAGGATTCAATGGTTACTTTACTTCATTAAAGTGTTCTATAAACTAGGCTACAATTTAGTAACTATAAGATATAAAATGCATCAGAACTTGTTTGCCAAGAGTCAGTAGGCTCTATTGTTATTGTTACGTTAGATAGAAGTAACATATTGACAGAGATGCATATTTAGAAGGCATATGGTAAAGAAAGCAGGGAGTGCTGCATACTGGGCGATCTCTTCCTATTTTCCCGCAGCACTGCATTGGGAGGGGGTGGACATGCATCTGTGGCTCTCCTGAAAGTGTATTAAATGAATAAGAATGTATTTCATAATAACTCCTGTGCTTTTTGAGCTTTTTTAATTTACGCAATAATACTCTAGAATAGTCAGTGTATAATTATTGCTGGCCTCTATTAAAGGAAAGCTAAGTAACATCTTTGTTATTAGTGATTAGTTTTTTGTGAGAAATAAACAACTTTCAGCTGAAAACGCAGAAGCAAAAAGCTTAGAAAATGCAAAACAGACTATATATTAATCTTCAACTATGCAGCAATATTATATTAATTACTGCATTATTTTGCAGTTAAGGTGGAAGCATTTCATGGCATGTGACATGTGTCTTGTTGAAGTGAAAGTCCTATTCCACCTGTGATATACCACTTAGACTGTGGCACATCTCAGTCAAAATCTGAGTCACATGCTTTTCATTTCATTCAAAAGCAGGCTAAGTGCCATGACATTTTACAATCCCTTTACATTTTTATAAGCAATTCCCACTGTCTTGTGTATTACTAAACAGTGAAATGAAATGAGAACCATTTGTCACATAGGACAAGTAGCTCACCTACTTCAGTGGCTTAAATCAGGGGCTTGAGAGAAGTGTAAAACCCACATAAAACACCTACAATCTACTCCCATTGGTATAGGAGGGGGATGTTCTAATAGAGCATAGGCCAGGGAGGTATGAACTCCTTGCTTTTATCCTGACTCCCACTTCAACCTTGGGCAAGCCCTAACATACCTGTCTCCATTTCTTCATCTGCATATTAGAGAAAAGTCATGCTGATAATACTACATAATTAATTATTATTATTATTATTACATTAAAACCCCCTACAGCAAATTAATGTTAAGATTACAAAGTTTAAAAACTCAAAAGTCAGGAAATAACAGAGTTAATCTTGCTTGTGAAACCTTAATTAGGTCTCCATGCACATATGAATTGTCTTGTCCAAATTCCTATAGGGAGTCTGTTACAGAATCAGAAATAGAACCCAGCTTTCCTGGGTTCCAGTCCAATGCCTTAACCAAAAAAAAAAAAACCACTGTTTTTTTTCTTACAAGCCTCTGACTCATGTGCTGTGCGCTGAATAAGGAAAGAGTCCTGTAGAATAAATGGTATTTCATCATATAAAGACTCTATCATGATATAAATGCACAATAGGGCTGAATCAATATTGCATGTTCAACCTTAATTCTTGTATTTCCTAACTTCTGCATATTTGATCTTGGAACTTTAATGTTCTTTTACTTGTTTTCTTAAAATATGTAATTTTAGGGGTTTTTTTTAAAGACAAATGAAAACTGAAAAAACAAAACCCAGAAGTTCCATTATGTGGAACCATATTGACCATCTTTCAACCTCCATGGGTTATCAGCAGAGATGGAACTACAATACAGATGTCTGCCACTTGACCTAAAAAAGTAACTGGTAGCAGTAGAGGGCTATTATCCTTTATGTGAACCACCACAACAAGGGTATATGACATACACTTGGCCAATGGCTTATATAACTATTTATTAGATAGAAGGAGAAAGTTGAATAATCCTGAGTTCTATTCCTGGCTCTGAAGTGGGTGCTGTTCATTCAGCCAAGTACTTATAGGTGGACTCATTCTTAAAGGCAGTCTGCTGAAATGGATGAGACTTAATTTGCTATGTCAGAGTCTAGGGTTCTGTTGCAAGCTCCCCCATAAATAACCTTGTATACTTTCTTACCCCATTTGCAAAATGGGAATATTTATCTTCAGCCTAAGGTTGGAGCATGAGGCCTTGCTCAGTGGCAAGGGATATGAAGTGCACAGAATTATCATCAGACAGTGGAAGAACTGAAACTAGAACTCATCTCCTCCTGGCTCAGGTGAGGTGCTCTCCCCCCACTCACATACTCCAAAGGGGATGTTGATACTGCTGAATCCCCTACATATGTAGCTCCAACTCTGTAATTACCATAGAGGGAGGCTCAATGAGGGCTGTGAGCCTCCTCAGTGCACTGCATGCACAAGGCTGTGTGGGTTTCAGCATGCTCAAAGCAGATGGAACGTTCAGAGACTTTACCAGTAATCCTCTAACACGTTCTACTGAGTGTATTGCTCATGTGGAAATTTGGGGTCCAATACGGGTAAGTTTTCATGGAGACAGCAAATGGAGATTATGGAATGGAAATTTGCAGGTAGACTGAAGAACAGAATAGATAAATGGAGGCAACAGTTATGTAGCTCTCCCACATAGCCCAATCAATGTGACTCACTTTTTATTAGGTGGTTTCACTTGCTCACAATCTTCTGTTGTTTGATTGTATGATAATGTCTTTTCTTCAAAATGTTATGTCTCTCTCTTCAGCCCCATTCCTGACTGCTTTAAACAAATACATTTGCATACAAACCTCTAGTACTACCTTTAATCTCTCCTCATGCCAAAGACTGGTCAGTCATTCCTATTTTCACCTCATAACGTGTACTTGTTTTTAATGCAAGACAGGGCTTAATGTCTCACCTCATTATTACCAAGTTTCCTTTATAACCTCCTGTAAAGGATATTTATCCAAATCATTGAGAAACTGTGAACATCTTAAATCTACCAGTACTCCATTTTTCTACTACATTGTCAACCCTTTAAAATAATTCTAACAGATTATAGAGGCACAATTTATCCTTACAAAACCCATTCTCATTTGTTCTTATCATTTTGTACTCATCATGAAATTTTACAATTCTGTTTTCAATGAGTTTCTCAGCTGTGCTGCCTGGTCCTAAAGTAAGGCTCATCAGTCTGCCAATTCCTTGGGTCATCGTTAGCTCCTTTTTGAAAAGATGGACATACACCTCTACCTCGATGTAACTCTGTCCTCGGGAGCCAAAAAAATCTTACCACGTTATAGGTGAAACCGCGTTATATCAAACTTGCTTTGATCCACCGGAGTGCGCAGCCCTGCCCCTCCGGAGCACTGCTTTACCATGTTATATCAGAATTCGTGTTATATCAGGTTATGTTATATCGGGGTAGAGGTGTAGTTGGCCATACTTCAAGTGTTTCTGTTTGGTAGCTGATAAATTACGAATTTTTATGATAAACATGTCTGTTAGCAGCTCACTACTTCATTCTTGAGTTCTTTCAAAACTCTTGGTTAAATGTCATCTAGTTCTGGTGACTTATTGCAGTTCAGCTTATCTAGTTGTTCCATCGGTCCTTTTTATACTTTTTTGATGCCTCTATTTCTGACAATACCTCATCCTCAATACCTATAAACTTTTGTAGAATTTAACATAATCTCATCTTGTCAGTGGAATCACATCAGTTGCTCTTAATAAGTCAATGCAGACTAGGACCTTCCATATATAAAGGCCTAAATTCTGGCATCTGCAGCTAGAGGCACTCCACTCGGGGGTGGAGTGAAGAGATGTAGGGACAAGAGGCGGTTCTATGAAGCACAGTGCCTGCATAGCACATAGGCAGAATGCATCAGAGACATGGTGAAATGGGCTGTGAAAAGCATGTTTACGCCTTCTGCAGAAATGTGCCATATATTCTCCTCTCTCTGGACACTAGCAGGTACTGGGGTGACGATGAGAGACAGGGCCCTGGCATCGGCATGTCCTCAACCAGCTGGCCACACCCCAAGTCAGAATCTCAAGCAGTGGTTCCCAATCTTTTTTTTTCCCCCCCTGAGGGCCACTTTGGCATCTGACCAGATGTCCCAGACCTGGCAAGACCCAGACCACCCCTGCCAGTGTGGGAACTCCCCAGCAGTATGACTTCTTACGCACGGTGTGTGCAAGGTCACGCTGTGTGGAGGACGCCATTAAGAGAACAAAATAGTATCCTCCATGTGACAAAAGCACCTGAATGCTGTTCCAGCCTGGCTCCAGGGACAGACCCCTGCATAACCCACGGTTGACTCCCAGGGGTCCAGGGACTCCACTTTGGGAACCACTGATCTAGAGCATTGCAGGGAGCACTAGCTACCTGCTTTTGCTCATGGAATGCTAGAAGCAGCATTCTGCTTGGCTCCGGCATACAAGGAGAGTAGATTCCCTCAGCTCTCTCCCCTTCTCAAACACCCATAAAGGGCCAGCCATAATTTTGCTTATGGTAAATTACAAACCTCTGTTCTCATAGTTCCTATTACAAAATAATGATTCAAAAAGCAATTGGAAAACAAGCAAATGACACTAAAGTTCACCCATTACATTTCTCCTTAGGCTAAACTCCTTTTTAATATGGACGCCTCTGCTTCTGACCTGGCAGCTTTACTTAAGACTGATCTGGGAAGGTGTTTACTTGTTTGTTCCATCAAGTATATGGAATTCTAGTATTATCTTTTCAATCAAATATTTTGCATTTCTTAAAATACACCAGTTGAGGATCAACCCCCAACAATAGACTGGCCACTGGCATTTTTACCTTTGATCTATATACGAAAGTGCTATATAAATTAGATTGAAAAATGCTTCCTGATTCACTCATTTCAGATTAGAGTAATTTGAATAATTCAGTCTCAAACCAGAGACTCTGGGTCAAGCCATATTCCATGTTTGATTTCCTAGCGCTCTGGATCCCCCATACATATTTTTAGAGGGCTGTCTGTATCTGGACAGCACAAACATTGTATGCCGATCCTGTGCCTGACCTCTCAGACACACCGATTATTTCACTTTTGGGAAATTAGTTTGACTGGAGACCTAAAACAGTAGTTTCCAGACACATTTTTCTAGAGCACCCTTTGAAATGCTCTGTTAGAGGAATGACCCACTGTGATGGGTGGGGCCTTGCTGGTCAAGCTGGGGCACCCCCATCAATCCATTATGGGGGTGGCCTGCTCTGCCACTCGGTCATAGGCTTCCCCATTAAGCAGGTGATTTCTGTCAAGTGTGTCCCAGCCCCCAAACAGGGTCACTTAAAGAGGTATCCATGGATTCTGAGCAGCAAAACAAACAAACAGTCTGTGGAATTAGCCCCCTGGTCCAGTCAAAGCAGCAAGCAGGCTGCAGCCACTGGACAGGGCAAAGTAAGCAAGTAGTCTATAGCCCAGCAGCCTCCTGGCTGGGGCAGCAAACAGGCTGCAACCCCAGGGCAGGGCGGAGCAAGGCAAACAAACAAACAGTCTATAGGCCTTACGTGTCTCTGGGCTGGAGCATAGTTTAGGAAGCTTCCTCAATGGGCGGTGGCATAGCTTCCATGGCAGTCTCCGCAGCCAGCGGGTCATCTGGCGGGTAGTCCAGATCCCTGGGCTTTACCACTGGGGCGCTGCAGGTACCTCTGCAGGAGCCAGCAGTGTACTCCCTTCCTCCTGCATCACCACCCTTAATTGGCCTGGGCTGCCTCCTTTTATCTGAGCTCTCCACTTGGCCTCCTGGGCTCACAATGATTGGTCCGCCCCTGGCGGCCCAATGCAGGGCTGGTAGATCCCATCACAACCTCCCCTTCCTGTGGGCCATACCCTGGTACGCCTACCCCTGGTCTTTTCTTTCTTCTCTCTCCTTTCTCTCCCCTTCTTGTTTATATCCATGCTAAAAATTTTGCTTTTCCCTGGATTAACTCCTACCTTCTCTACTGGCTCCTGTTCCTAATTTCTCCTTTCAGCAGGAGACTTCATAATGCTCAGAATAAAGGGGATTCCATTTGTGATTCTGGGAGATTGAACTCTATGTACTTTCCCAGTTGAAATGAGTATTGTGAAAGCAGAGACGCTAAAATATTTCTGGTGGTTGACTTCTGTTTTAGTCTTAAGATTTGACATGTACAAGTGGCCAGCACCTGAGAGCTGGTTGGGGAAAAAAAGAAGGAAAATTCACAACATTTCACTTCTGTTTTTCATCCAAATTTTCCAACCAGCTCCAACTATTTGCATAATCATTTATTATTTATAATAGTACCCAAGATTGTGCTGGGAGCTTTAAAATAATGTAAGAAGGCACGATACTGCCCCAAAGAGCTTGCTAATGAAGGCCCAATGCTACAATCAATCCATGCAGCCAGAGCCCTGCATCCCTATTGAACTGCCCTGACTTTAAATGGGACTCCATGTAGTCATGAGGCTCTGCCTACACAGGTCACATTGCAGGGCTGGGGCCCAAGACAAACAACAGATGAGGGACGGGACAACAAATTCAAACATACACACACACACACACACAGGAAGTGAGGTGATCTTGGCACACATCCTATAGGTTCATGGATTTTTATATTTCTTAAATGTTTTTATTACCCTTCCTTTCTCCCCTACCCAATTCCTCTATCTTCACAGCCCTGGTCTCCTTGCTTTTAAATGTCAAAGGTAAGTTGATGGCACAAGCTAAACATGGAAAATTAGCCTCTGAAATGACCTCTCCTCTGTGGTCCTTGGTCCTATTTTAAAATATTTTCTTAAATGGTTTAATCCTCTCTTACCCAGTTACTCTGACTCTCTCATTCTGTGGCACACCAGGCTGACTGACAAGCTGCTGTTGAAAATTATTCCATATTGGCCGAAGGTGTGATTCATCTGAGAAATGATTGTTAACCCAAGTTACATCCTGCAAGTGGGGCAGAAAATCAGTCACCTTAAACATCTCTGCAAAGGGCTTCCACAAGGGTCAATTTTGGTTCCCCTTTTTGTTCAATATGTAAACATATGACCTTCCTGGAACGTGGGCTGAGAAGTATGTGTATGCTGCTGATGTCTGTATTGCTGACACAGGACACTATAGGATTGAAGTGAATTTCAGTCAAGGGATGGACATTTTGATCACTTATTTCCACTAATTCTTAGTGAAACCAAGACAGTTGCAACTACTTTCAATCTAAACAACAATCTTGCCAACTGACCCATCTTGAGCTGTGCACAGGGATGGTTGCTGCCATTCCAACCAGTTGTCACTGCAAAAGTTGTCAGGAGCAAAACTCAGCCATAGCCTGATGTACTGCCTCACTTGAAAATGAGCATCTGAAAATAATATCTCTTCCTGTTCCACCTTGATACAAAAACTATCAGGAATCTCCTGGGGAGCAAATCCTACATCTGTAGTGACCCTCATGTTTGCTCTCGCTGAATAGTGATCTATGGTCTGGGGGTGCAGTCACCATACTCAGCTTGTCAACATGGAGCTGAATTTGGCCACTCATATTATTAGTGCAGCATAGACACCAACTCCTAGTTTTCCCCGGGGGTGCTCCACCCCAAGGCCCTGCCCTCACTCTGCCCCTTCCCCCGAGGCCTCGCCCTTGCCCCACCTCCTCCCCAAAGCCCCAGCCTCACTCCGTCTCTTCCTGTCTGCACTCCTTCCCCTCCCCAAGGTCCCTGCCCACACTCCGCTGCTCTCCAACGTCCCCCAACCCCTCCTGGAGTTGCCAAACAGCTGTTTGGCGGCGGCTGCTGATCAGCTGTTTGGTGGTGTGGCCAAACAGCTGTTTGGGGGTGCCCCCGATTAGCTCAACAGGCTACTGTCTGGATTGTCCAGAGTAGCCACAACTATGCACCTGACTGGCTGGGTTTCCTATTCATGTGACTGTGGGGCACATCTGGATGGCAGTTTATAATGCTTAGTCTCCCTTGATACAGATCTTATCTTCTGGCAATGGAACCTGGACATCGAGCTCTGATGTCTGCCTATGAGGAGGAGGTGGCCATCACAATGCAGTTTCTACATCAATAGAAAGGCCAACTTGCTTTAGGGCCTGATCCCATGAGGTACAGTGCACCCTCAACTTCCACTGAAGTCAGTGTGAACATAGGGATCTTGTGCCCCTGGTTACTGTATGGTGTCATCAGGTTCTTAGATTTTAAAATAAACTTAAGTAGCTTCTGTTTTTGTAAAGTGTTTGTTTTTAGTTGCTTGTCCCTACATTATTTTTATATACAGTTTTGTATCACTGTTTTAAAATTGATATTTATAATAAATACATTCATAAACAAAATAGAAAAGTTTGTGTAAGGATGTCACTATTTTGAGCTGTTATCTATTCAAATGCCAAAGCTGAGTACAAATGCTATCTACATTGCCGTATAGAACTATATTCACTTCTGTATATGTCTTGACTCCTTTGTTTCTAGCCCTGATGTCACATGATATTAGACTATAAATCTTTCCCTAATCCAGCACTGAATATTGCCAACCCTGGACCTTAGATCTTTCTTTTTATCTGATTCACATTTTGACGGGAAAGAAAGAAATATTTTAATAGCAGTTCAATATAATAGTAATATCAGAGAGCTGAAAATAACTTAAGAATTTGAAATGTCAGACGCGGTTCCAATGTAAATCCTTATGGGTGAGGACAAAAGTGCACAATCAATGCCTTTTACTACCAGACTGCAGGTTTTATCATGTGGTTGCAGAAAAAAAGAAATGAATATCATACATATATCTTAACAATACAGGATTAATTGTACAAATGAATGTCCACCACCTGCTTTGAGGGCCATTTTTCAAGTGCTTTGAAAGTGAAGCATCCCAGCTGTGAGAGAACAGATACCTTCGTTGGTTAATATAGCATCCATCATGCCCTAAAAAAATCCTATTTCTCAATCTTGAACAGCAAAAAAAAGGGGCATTGCAGTGTGACAAATTGCTAAAAAAATTTTTTACTCAAGCGTGATTATTTTTAGAATACATAAATAAGACATTTCAGAGCTCCTGAAAACTCTTCTAGCCTGTTAACCTTGTAGCGTTCATATGTATGAATTCTCCTTATACCATAACTCCAACTGCCATAATAGAAAAGAGTCTCAGTCCTCTTAGCAAGCATATTACCTCTTTTTTCCCTACTCTGGCCCTTCAAAAATAATTTGAGTCTAATATTTTTCAGAGGAACCAAAACCAAATAAATACACAGATCTCATTAAAAGGCTTACTTTGTTGGGGATGACATTTGAGGGTTGTGGTGGTAGGCTGCTCAACCCTACCTATTTCCTATAAATATGATTTACTGTGAGTGTGTAACAGACAGGTAGATCTGCATGTGTTGCCTGTGGAATGCACTAGACTGTGGTAAACTGGTATCTGTGTTACCTAAGGAATATTTTGAAGGGCAGGTGGAAGACATTTTGACCCCCTACAAGATTTGACTCTGATCCTTCCCACTCACTAACCTTCAATATATGAACTTCGATTGCATTTTTTTAAACATACCTGCAGAATTTTGTTAAATGGGATGCTGGGCTTTACATCTATGTCCCATGTATTCAGCTTTTCCTCCTTTGCATCCTTGCTCTTTCTTCAAGGTCTCCCAAACTGCACCCCTTCTCCCACATAGTATCTGTGCTTTTACCGTCTGCCTGCAATCAAGGCCAGTTTATTTGCACTCCTGGTCCATGCCCCTCCTTATGTGCACCCCCTTCCCATGCGCCTTCCTGTATCCCCTTGCCATTGTTTCCTCGGACAGCTGCACTCACTGCCTCTAATCCCTCTCCTCAACTGCACCCATTTCCCATACCATGCCACCTCAGTTGCACCCTCTTCCCATGCATCTTATTTGCTCGGGTGCTCTTCCCCGAGCCCCCACCCAGCCCTTCTCGCTCGTGCCCCAGTTGGTTTGGGGGAAGGAGCGGGAGCGAGGCTCCCCTCACAGAAATCTGCCAAGCGCAACCCGTGCTACCTGGACCCACTGCCACTGATTCGCATGTTGCCTGGCGTCACGTGGACCTAGCCAGGTCTGGGGGCCACTCCAGTTTGGCTACAGCTGGCTGGCGCACGCTGCAGCCGCAGCTCTGCTATTCTCACTGCTGCACCTCCAGCCAGCCAGTGGGTTTGGTTTTTAAATGCAGTGCATGCCCAGGGAGGCCGGGGACTGTGCTCTGCCTCTTCACGCGGGGCTCAGTTACCTCTTGCTTCAGTTTATAAAATATATCCATACGTCTAAAAAAATCCCTTGTCCAGGCGATCGGAGGGGTTTGTTTGTTTGGTGACCGTGATATGCATGCATGTGAAATGGCCTTTCACCAGGCAACGGGCTTTGGTCTGTGGAGAAGGGGGGCATGAGGTTTTAAACCATTCCCCTTTGGGGGGGAGGGGGGATTTAGCAGGCCTGGAGTTCCTGTCATTTGCTGTGAGTGGAATGACTAAACGTTTATTGAGGGGAAATCGGAGGCTTTCAAAGCGTCTCTTCCTTAGCCACGGTTCACATCTCTCTCTCTCTGTGCAACACTCACCCTTGTTGCCTTCCTCCTCCCTCCCTCGCTGCCTTCCTTCCCCTTGCAGCGAATTAAATATTGCTTTTGTGAACTGAGGAATTAAGTGGCTCTGCCTAATTCCCTTCCGTGTGCAATCCAGGCAAGGCGAGGACGCGTGCACACCCCAGATCCGTTCAATGAAGCAACACAGATCCACGGGTCCAAATGGGTATTTGGAGGAGGAGGAGGTGTAAAAGGAGCTACAGCAGCGGGCAGATTTGCAAGGAATAATTTAAGTCCTCTCTTTCCCCCCCCCCTTCCCTCCTCCCTCTCTCTCTTCTGCTCAGGATTTAAATGTCACTCAAAACATCCTCAAATCAGTTTTCTGCTCGTCTCTGCTTTCTTCTGAAGCATTAATTCGGCCCAACACTGCATTTCAGCAGCTCTGGTGTTTTACTCAGAAAGGTAAGGAGGGTCTGTGAGTGGAAATGCACCGGGTATGGAATGGTCACTAAAAGCCCAGTTTTCTTTGCAGGGTATCCCGCTCCCCGACCCCATTCCGTAGCCAGGGCTAAATCTACCTGAGGAATTTGCATTCCCTGCTAAAGGGAAAAATAGCGTGATCCCCTCCCCCCCAGCCTCCCCACACTTGCCCATCCTTGCCAGCCATTGCTGTACGCTTTAGGAGCCACGCTAAAATACAATGGAAACATAAAAGGGAGACGTTCGTTGTAATTGCCACCCTTTTAATGTTATAAATAATCTCGAGAATTGCCTGGCTGGTAACGTCATAAAGCGAGTCCCTCTCTCCCCTCCCCAATTCCTCTGACCTAGGAACAGCTCCTGCCAGGAGAGTAGGAAACATCCGAATCCCTTCTTACAAGAACCTGGTTCGTCATCATTTCATTTTCCCCCAGGAAGATTACCATAGGCTCAACCCTCTCCCTCTCCCCCCTTCCCCCCGCCTTGCAAATCTAGGTCCCTTTTTCTGCCCCTCACCTTTCTCCTCGTAGACTGATGTTTCCGGGGAGCGTAAAGTTAAGCTACCCCCCGCGTCTGCCTCTCTCACGGTATGCACGATTTGCATCCCCAGTTTCTTTTAAACCTCTTTTCCCCTCTGTTTCTGATCGGATCCTGCACATGCCCGCCCCCCTTTAAGCTGGGTTGCAAAACTGCTGTACCCTGCAACTCCTGAAACTTCCCTGCTTTCTGCAGTTTATATTAGATTGTAATATATTGACAAAAAGACAAAAAATACACTTGATCCTCCTGTGGGATGACTTTTTAAAAATAATGCATTTCCTTCTTCCCCTTTAATTTTTTTTTTTTTTTTTTTTTTTTTTTTGGGCAAGGAAATTTGCTCCATCTCCAGCAGCAACCACTGCTCCTTTTGATGTTGTGGTACGCCGTGCGCATGCGCCTCACATTAGAATTACTGCACTGGCCAGAATAAGTTGGATCTCTTCTCCTCTTCACTGAAACCCTAAATCATATCAAAAGCTAAAGGGATGTTGAGAGTCCGGAAAAGGGGCTACTTTGGGATTTGGTCATTCTTCTTAATAATAGCAATGGTGTGTGCACAGAGGTAAGTGAGCGAGACATCTCTTTTCCTTCACTTTGATTTGCCCTGTTTGCCACTGTTCCCCGAATGGGGAGATTGGATCTGAGAAATAAGAAATATGTATTATTGTTTTTTAGTGTCAATGACCCTAGCAATATGTCGCTGGTAAAAGAGACCGTGGATAGACTCCTGAAAGGCTATGACATTCGCCTGAGGCCAGATTTTGGAGGTAATTTGATTGCTTTTTGAATGAGAGCTGTTACATACCCAGGCTGTGTATCCTCTGTGTGTGTTTTTCAACGTGTTGTGGGTGCTGCTGCTTTGGTGTGTATGTTGCCATTTTCTCAAGCTGACCCAAAGTTAAGCCAATTGTTACTCAATTTTCTTAGCACTGGATGCTCTTAATGTGATCATTGAAATCTCCTGTATATTTGTAATTGGTCTCATTTGTGAGAGTGTGTGCGGATAACTTATTACCCCATAATTAAACCCTCGGTTAATTGGCTTTATTGAGATGCAAATCTCTTAAGTTTATCCAGCGTTTGTTCTAGTGAGCCTAATGTGTCTGTGACCACAGTTACTATTTTTGAGTACAAGATATGCTGTTAACTGATACAGAAAATGTCACTTAACCCAGTGTTTACTGCAACTTTGAACTAGTTGTGTGCGTGAATGTGTGTGTACTAATCCAGAAAGCAATCTTAAGAGCCGGGTATAAATCATTTGAATCTCAGGTGAGATTCTTTTTTCTCAGTTTGCATGTCGCATGTGTCGAGTAGAAAGAGTTAAAATGTGCAGTCCAATCTTTTCTCCCCCTCCCCCACGTACCGATTCGAACTGGTTCATACAATAATCGATTGGTGTGTGTCTATCTATATAGCCAGTGTCTATAGAGCCCCCGTTATTAACACGTGTGTGCATGTTACATAAAATGTCCCTACAGCTGACGGCGGAGGCAAAGGGTGAATACTCTGCAAACGGAGGGTTTTCCAGGTATCAAAGGAGAGCCTGTTTTGTTGTTACCAACACTCGTGCCATATCGCCCTTTGATTAGTCTTGATAACTCTGGTAAGAATGAGTTAAGTTCTTAGAGATCACATTGCGGACCATCTCGTTGGTTTGCAGGTCCCCCAGTGGCTGTTGGCATGAACATAGACATTGCCAGCATAGACATGGTATCAGAAGTCAATATGGTGAGTATTTAGTTTTTTTACCCCCTCTCTCTCTCCTGAAGATTGTGGTAATAAGCTTGGGGGTTGGGGGAGAAATGTCTGATTATTTCTCATCTGGCTACATTGTGCAATGGCTGGTACTCCCCGACCAGTGATCAACCAACTGTACTCCCCATCCCCCACTCCACCCCCAAAATCTCCTGCTGTTCTTTGTGTGCATTGTAAACCTATTAAGGACTTGTTCTCCTCTTTGGCATTACAAGACACCGCCTTTGCCTATCTGCTACAGCAAATGTTACCAGTCCAAACCAGCATGCAGATTTTGGGGAGTGAAAAAAAAACCATGAAAATCTATGGATAAATGCATTTAATCAGAGGGGGGTTGGATTTAGGGATGCTCAGGTTTGTGCCTCCTGCCCTCGCCACCCCCCGGAAAAATCCAACAAATTAATAATCTGCAATATAGGCTATAAGGATTATTTTTATATTATGACTCACAACATGTTCAAAGCTTGTACGATTTATTGACAGTCTTACTGTTTAGTAGCTACCACTTCAGACGTACTGTAAGCGCTATTGAGCGGGCCCTTGAGTTTATAGTCAGTGGAACAACGTTAGTCTTGTTTTGCTTCATGCAAGAGCGCCCCCTGCTGACAACGGGGTTCCACTGCAGCCGAAAGACAAATTATAATACCCTTCAACTAAATCCCCGATGTGCTGTTCGTTCTTTAAAAGAGTTTAAATTTATTTTTTTTTCTTTGCACTTTGTGCCTATTGGGGAGCGAAGGGACCCGCAAATGCTTCAGCTAGCAAGGCCACGTTGGACTGCCTGCGAATTATTTGATGCAATTACAAGACCTACATGCTTTTTCATGTGCCAGTCACTGAAAAGTGCTTAAATGTGCGGAGGAAGTTTGTGAACTGGGTAGAGAACTAGGTCTATTCCCAGCCAGATTTCCTTAAACTTGATCTTAAACTAAACTAGATATGGAACCACACTGTGCAGCTATCTCTTCTTTTATGGATGAGGTGATGGCCCATTAATACATAGTTCAAAAATATCACAAAGCATTGTGCTTTACATCAAAAATGTCTTTCAGATTATGTGGGTGGGAATTGAGTTCAAATGGAGGTTTTGCTTACAGACTTGTTTTTCTACCTAACTTTTTTTTTATAAAGCGAGTTGCTTCACAAACAAACTATACACACAAAAATCAGCCCCAAATAAACATTTCACTTCATTATGTAAATCAAAGCTATTCCTGTGCTCTTCATTAATAGTCTATACTTAATAAAATGTTGAAGTTGCTGAAAGGATAATAAGAAGTTAACTAAATTATTAGTGTGTTTTGCTTCCATTATTTGGGGGTCTAATGAGCTGTTGAGAAAACAGCAGCATTCCTGAAACTAACGTCTGAGAAGGAGCTCTTCAGGGGTTAGACTGAACTTTCCTAGTAATGTTATGGACCAAATTCTGCAGTCTTAATCTTAATTTCAGTTTTATTTTGTTAAGGGAACTGGTTTGGGCCCTGAATGGTGACATACAGACATAAAACGTTCTAGCAGCAAAGGCAACATGGTAAATGTGTATTAATGAAATGTATGTACTGGGAAGGAGATAAGTATCCTGTTTAAAAACTGATTGTCCAACATTGCTGGCACTTCTAACTATACATGCAAAATTATTTTTCAAAAAAGTTATATAAGTGCCACTTTGCACTATCTTGACCTTTGTACCCATTAAAATATATTTTGCTTAATGGTTCAATCGTCTAATCTGAATTAATACTTTCCAAAAATGCTGTTCTGCCTGGGTAATGTTGTCCAGTGCACTGACATCCATTTGTGGTTTATTTTCATAACTGAAGGTGTTCTGTGACTTACAGAAAATGTTCCATAATATAAAATGGTAACCTTAGGATTATAAGAATATTAGCTTTGTTTTTGGAAGATTTGCTAGTTGAGTGCTTGGTCCTGCTGTCATTGGAGGCAATGGCAAAGCTCCCAATAACTTCACTAGGAGCAGAATCAGTTCCTAAGTATTAAGTTTTAAAGTAGCTGCCTAAAATACAATCTAAAAATCTTTACACTGAACTTCTAGTTTTGTTATCATGGGATACTTTGGTATGTTCTGTTCAGGAAGTTTAGGTGCTAAAGAAACAAAATTACATTTTATTTTAAGCAGCTTCTTTTTAATGAAATCTGGGTAGAAAAGATATGGCATATATAGAATCTTTATAAACATCCATTAGCCATTTGAGAGTGGTGAGTTTCACGTGCTAGTGCTGTGAACTAGAACTGTTAGGTTAGTGTTACATCCCAAAATCTCTGCAAAACTGGACATTGATGCCAAATCTTTTTTTCATTTAAGGGGGTGCAGAATCTGTTAAATAACTTACGAAATTTGATCTCTGTTGAAAAAGGATAGTCACCTGTGTAATGTGGCACAGCACACATAAACTGAATATTGTTTTGAAAACTTTTTCTGTATGTGTCTTGAATATTTAAGTTTCTTTAATGAAAAATTTACTTTAGAAAAACAATGAAGTCTTTTAAGGACTTTGTTGGATAATTTGGCAAAATGGGCAGGCGGGTTTGTTGTAAAGAGATTTATATATTCAGTTTTACCAATCACAATTGGCTAAAAGTGTTATAGAGTGAATATTATATAACAGTATCTGAGCTTAAATAATTGGAACATGACTAATTTCATTCTTGAAACCACAAGTTTTTCTTCAGTATTTTTTTTTAGCTTTTAGTATGAGGACAAGGGTTTCCTAATCAACAATAGTAAGAATTATTTTCTCAACCTATTCACTGTAAAATAAGAAACACATAAGAATGCACTTACAGTACTCTATAAACCACAATGGATATATATCTTGATAGATTAACAATGAATGAGCTTCTAGAAAGACAGGCATACAAGAAGAGAAGGAGAGAAATACAGAACATATAGGGTTGTGTCTTGCTCCTCTTGAAGTAAGTGGGAGTTTTGGCCTTTGATAGAATTTCTTTGCAGCTCTCATTACTTCAGAAAGATTCTCATCTCATTTAGAGGTCCTTTTTCCTGCCTGTGGACCTTCTGCTGCTCATACTGAAGTCAATGGCAAAGTTCCCATTGACTTCAATTGAAGACAAATCATTGCCGATATGTGTTTATAGCTTGTACTAACTTTTTGCCTGCAAGGGAGACTATACAACCTGGGACATTAACACGAGACGATCACTGATAACTGCAATATGAACTTAGTTTAAGAGGCCCATCCTTTCCAACAGAAAGACACACACACTTCCATAGTCAGAAAGTTTTTCTATCATCACCATCCACAGTAAATCAGGCTTTGCAGTTGCCTTCAAAATAGCTACTCTTGTCGGTAACAGCATTAAAACTGGAAGCAATTCATTTACTTCTAAACTTTCCTAGTTAGAAAGTTGGAGATATATTCATAAGCTTAAATTATTTTTTCAAAACCTCTTGGTAAAGAGTATATATGTACTTGACTTTCCACCTCCGGGCTATACTGAATGAACATAAAGGGAAGTAGTGAGGCCTTCAGATACATTTGGGAGTTGATAGGTTTCATGTCTGAATTTGCTTTCAGGCTTCATATTTTGCACAGGAGTAAAATACTTCAGGTAATATTTTTGTGCAACACAATAGTAACCATAGCTAATTTAATTGACTTCTTTTTGCTTTGAAGAGTTGAGAGTATGCTTTGTGCCAGTCATGCTGCAGCTTTCCTTAAAGGTTTCCTGGTGCAGGTGAAAGTTGAAAATAAACATGAAGAGGTGTAATAGCTACTTAAACCAAAATGGTTTTCCTGTCATAATGAATTCTGTGTTACATAAGACGAGCTGTATTGCAGTGAGCCTAATACAACATTCTCAAGAGAGTTTCCAGGTGTTTGTTACTATACTTGAATTTCCTTCTCGGCTTCCTTTTTCCCTAGTACTAATCAGACTCATTATAAAGATAATATCTCCAGAGGGCTTAATAGTCTATTTTTAAACAACTAATGCCAGCTGAGATGTCAGATTTCCAAATCTGCACCCTCTTGATTAATAACTGGAGCAGAGACTTTGACACTGACACAGCAGCTAAGATTCCTTCTCCCTCCCCCAATATTTCCATTATGTTTAGAAAACAAACTTTAACCTACACATTTGTTTGGTGGCAGAGAAAGAAATTTGGGATATATTTTTTCCTCTGAAGTCTTCACTGAGTGTCCTCTATAGCATATTCTGCATTTGTTCTGCTTGTTGACTTTCCATGGATGATATACTGATCTCAGAGGAGACTATTGGACTGGAATTAGGTTCCAATTTTTTTTTTTTTAAATAGTTGGAAACAATTTGGGTGTGCGTGTGTGGCTCTTTTGGGATTCTGATACAGAATATCCTAAAAAGAGAAAGAAATGCTTGATATATTTTATCCCCCAAATTAGTTTTACTTTAAGTGATGTGTTATATTTAATTTAATTATAGCTATTAATCCATGCTGAGGTGAGGAAGGTGGAATCTAAACAAGTTCAAAATGTGCACTTGGACATAATTTTAAAGAGCAACAGTATTATGTAGATATTGGCATGTGGCTTTAGTACACATGCATGGAGCCAAATTAATACATTAGACTGGTTTGTCTTATTGGGAGTCGTCATGGTTGAGTGTATAATCCTTCCATCAAGAAGGAGTTACGGGATACAAAGGCAGTGTTAGTATATCAGGTTAAGATTCACTTCTTACAATCTGCTGAAGTTTTTACGACAGACCCTAACAGCATCTAAGCTCTGTAGAGAATTAAGTTTAATATTATATTGCAACTTCTGTACTCAAGGTGCCCCAGAGTTGGTTACTAAATGCAAAGTAAGATCCTGATAGATCAAGATGTAGTGATCCCAGAACTGTGCTGTTGCACTTTTCTTGATAGGACAAAGCAGTACTCTGTTGGTGGACCTCGGGTTTTCAGTTTCCATCACTAGTCCATACTCACTGCCGTGTTCTCTTAAAATCTGCTACACTTCCTTGAGGTATCCCAGGTAGGGTGTTATGAAAATAGTTTGAGGGTTTTCAGACTTCAGGTAGTCAGAAATTGCCTCTGGTGTGTGAAGTGGGAGCAAGGCTGATGAAAGGGAGGTAAAGGGGGAGCAATTGTACCAGGCCCCCCAAAAGGTCTATAATCTTTGTGCAAATAAAGTGAAATTGGACAGGGTGGGACCCCAGTGAACATGATGTACTGGAGCCCAAATTTCTCTCGATGGGCCTGGCAGGGAGATGGGCTAGGAGGGACCATTTGCTTGTTGGGGAAGGAGTGTGGTGGGTAACGCTGATAAGGGGAAAGGAGAAAGGTTGGAGCCAGAGGAACCAGAAAAGGGCAGAACAAAAGAGGGATAGAGCCCTGGTAAAGTAAAGAGAAGGAGAGGAAGAAAAGACAAATAGAGAAAGGGGAAAGACATAAAACATGAGGGGGAAAGGGGAGAGAGGGAGAGAGCAGGAGGGAAAGAGATGAAGAACATTGTGCCTGCTGGCAATAATCCCCTCTTATTGTTTACATACAGGAGATACTGGCAAGGGCAGGAGTAGTAGAGCATGGCCATTTCATATGCCTTGATATAGGGCATCTAAACATGAAAATTAAAGTCCCATATTGGGAGGGCATCACTTTCTTGGTTTTATAATACAAGATTACTATTTGTTCATTACTGGTTTATTATTTCTGCAGTGACATGGGTGTGCATGGAGCTGTATGAACAAAAGACAATGGTCTTTTCCCAAAAAGCTTCTAGTCTGAGTCTTCTGTTGAAAATATTTCTGCAGATAGATTTAGAACTTTTGCACTCCCAAAATTATCCTGACTGCACACCCCGGCTGGTAGTGCATGGCTATATAGATAAATGTAGCAACTCCTATGAATGCAGAAGTAGCTCCCAAACATCTAGGATATGACAAACTGTCTTACTGAAAGAAGGAATTTTGGTCTGAATATTGAGATGATCCATTGCTCATTTTGAATAGTATAATGAATTATTTAATTTCCTGGAGAGTGCAGGGTTCAACAGACGGGACCTCAGTTTAGTATCTTGTGTGAAGGATTTGTGCAATGCCCTCTCCCAGGTCTATGGTATAAAAACCCAATAAGAGCTCAAATGATGGTAAAAGACTTGCATTCATGAGCACCTGGCTCAAAAGTGAGAGTGCTGCCCTTAGTATCATAGGCATGGGTTAAAATATATGAAGTAGATCTGTATAATTTGCATATATTATCATGTGATTTTTTTTTTATTTAAAACACCTACATATGAATTGAGTTAAGCTTTAAAATACATTTTTAACTGAGTACAGTACCAAATATGCATTCTTAATATTATGTATTTTATGTTCAAATAGTTCCTGGGAAATGGACACCTACTTCATTCAAATTAAAGCTGAGAGTGAGATGTATTTTATTTATAGGAAATGGTCACTTTGCATGTCTACATTTCCTGTAGTAGCTTTCTCCATTAACTGTTAACTCATTGGCTTATGTTATGTTTAGAGAACTCTGTGTGCTGGTACCAATCTCTGTCTGATTACCTGTAGCCACTCTCAAGCCCCTCTTTCTACCTTCAAATGGATGATATATTAGCTTCCACCTGCGTGCTCTTCCTCCCTACAATAGACAGGAAGCATTTGTTCCTTCAGCATTAGCAATCAAATCCAAATTATAGTTGTGGTTGAGTACTATACTATTTATTTAAGAAAGAGAGGCATGAAAGAGATAAAAATAAAGAAAAGTATTTAATGCAGAGGCAGTGACAGAGATGTGTGCTACTATGGGCTGGAAAAACATAAGTTACAAAGGTTAAAGGGTGGTAGCTATATTCTTTATGCTATTAGCAATGACCCACTTTATAAATGCTCTTTGGAACTGGCTGTCTTTTTGTGCTTCATCTGAATGTCAGTGTGTACCCTGCTTCCATGTAATGCTTTTTTAAATAGTGAAGCCCTGACTTTTCTCCTTTCCTCCCACCCCCACCCCAAAGACTACCTCCTAGCCACTTCTAGGAGGTGTTCCTTTTGACTTTCTAGGGTGTGTTGCTCTCAACTTTATGGCCCAGGCTAGCACTGAGTTTATTCACACAACTATTTTTAGCACTTTAGTATGAGCCTGATTCTGTAGACCAGGCTCTGAGAGTCGTTGCTGTGTTTTGTTTCGTTTGGGTTTTTTGCCATACCCATAGAGACTTGCACAGAGTTTCAGAAATAAACTTTAGTAAATGCCCATGACCTATAAATCTTGAGTCCGTAGAAAGGCGCCTCTTACAGTGTCATCACCAGCTTCTATGTAAATGTATGGTTTTTGCACTGACCTTTAAGGAAGAGAGTAAGTGCCCAGTTCAATGGCCTGATTTCAGTGGGAGATTTTCTTGCTCAAGGAGTAATGAATTGGACCCTACAGACCTGATTCTGCAATTTCTTTCATACATAGGGACAGCTGTGACCATTCGTTGCTCCACTGAAGTCAGTGAGGCTCTGGGTGCAGCAGTCCATCTTGCGTGCAAGAAATTGCAGTATCCTGTGACTTAAGACATTTAAGTTAAAGCTTTTTTGTAATATCTTTTTTCATTTTAAAACGGATGCAGCATTTCTATACAATTATCCTGATATCTTTTTCTTTGCTTTCCTTTAACAAATTAAACATACTGCATTGGACATCACTTTTTCTATGCTGCAATGTTTTAGTCTTTTTTTTTTTTTCAGTAGTTTATTTTAAATTGATCACTTTGGATTTATTCTTCAGAACAATGGATAGTTGCCAGAAATTTAAAGCGATTGCCTTGAAGATGATCTATACAGCTGAGTTAATAATTACTGCCATCTTGTTTCCTGTTAGTACTTATCCATAAATATTTTAACTAATTTGGCTTCTGCCAGAGAAGAGAAGATGTATTTGTATTTACCATGTTTTATGGACAATGTCTTATAGTGCTAAATCGTGGGAAAGGACACTCTATCCATTTTGTTACCTGCTAGTACATGGCTTGCTGTATTTCATAATTTCGCTATTGGCAATCCCATAAAAATCTTTATAAATTAACTGTAGTGGAATGAAAAATATTTTTATATCACGCTATACAAACACGTCACTAACAGTTTTAAAGAGGTATCTGTGTTCGTGTTGGTGCCTCCGAGTGCTGCTAAAGTTAAAAGTCTATCAGTATTCCATGACAAAAGCTACCCTGTTTGTGCATGGTTTATAGTTTGTTTTTCAATATTCAACTGGGATGAAACTTGGCATGAAAAGGTCTCAGAGCAGATATGATGCTTGCTTGCCTGCCCCAGTGAGGCCAGTGGAACGGCTTGTGTGAATAAGGAGAGCAGGATATGGCCCCTTCTGACAAATCCAATAAAAGGGGATGTTTTTCTTTGTTTTTGTAACACCTCTTTAAAATAATGAAAAATTTCATCGTATTACATTTTAAGCAAACCTAAGCCCTTAAAAACAAAACATAATAAAATGCATGAGTTATTAATATTCAAAATTGACTACTGAGGATTCACAGAAACTTGTAATTAAAAAATGCATATTAATACGGTAATAGTGTCATGCCATGGACTGACAAAAAGATAAACAGCACAGAAGAAGCCTTTGTACTTTATTATAATTACTCTTCAATATGCATCTATGAGCATTCCCACCTCTCTCATTTTATTTTAAACAGCAGTATTACCAAACAAGAGAGATGCAACCGCTCGTGTAGAGATAATAGTGACCACTAAAATGATAATAAAACATTAAGGGAAATACTGTTTCCTCTGTGCAGATGATCATTTGGAGCGCCACCTGTGGCTAAGGGCCAGATTATCAAATGAAGGTGCCTAAATTGTATCTGCAACAAATATTTGCATGCTGTTTGTGCTACATAGACATTATTTACATTTGCAAATGGCGAAGCTTGTTGAAATCAACGGGTAGACTCCTACTGGCTTTGGATTGGGCCCTAATTGCCAATCTAGGTACTCATTTGGGGGCCAGATTTTGGTTTTGTACATACACATGTGTATGCTCATTATTGTCAGCCTTTACTGAAAATGTGGTATTATGGTCAAAATTCTGTTCTCAAAGACACAATTTCAGACACTTGACTAGGATGGCACAAGTCTGACTGGAAGCAGAATTTGTACATTAGGCTCATGCAGTTCAGAGGTAATGTTCTGAGTCTGAATTCTTTCTGTATCGTCAGACATCGCTTGGGGCATGAACAAGGTTCTGCCATCCCTGTGTATCCTGGGATGCTCTTTACATGTCCTCTATGTTATATCCTATAAGTTTTCCCTCACTAAATATTGTTTGACAGAGTAATTCTTTTGGTCAGCCCCTTTTACATGTTCCTCCAGCAAAACAGCTATGGTAGTGGTGTCAGTCATGGAAGTGCAGCTGCACTTGTGTGAATTTGTCCTGTGAGATTTATCGTTTATATTGATCAAATAATTTGAAGACCCCTGACTCTATAACAGCCAAATTCTGCTCTCAGTGATATCTCTGTAGGAAAATCAGTGGAATCACTCTGAATTTACAGCAGTGTTGCTGAGAGAAGACTTGAGCCCTACTTGTTTCTAAACACATGTTGGCTTTATTCTTTTGCAAAAAGATTAACACTGAATCTGAAAAGACACATAGCACGGAATATTGAGATGATCTGACAAATGCAAACTCAAAGGCATCTACATTCTCTTACCTATATTTATTCATTTCCATAATTAATTAATGCCTCATATGTAAACAGCAGTTCAGATTTCCACACTGTCTTCCCCTCAGATAAGCTTCAGTGACACACCTGCTTTCAGTAGTGATTCAACTAAAAGACATTTAGATAGTAGCAGGAACAAGCCAGACAACAGAAGTTAAGCAAATGGCCATAATTGAAATGTGGAAAAAAAAAAAAAAAAAGCTTTGTAAGCTAAGAAATGTTTTGGGATTTTTAATCTTGAATTTTCTGGTTTGGGTTAGTTTGTCTGAAAACTGCAGCATCTTATGGGCCAAATTTTTAAAAGTGCTCATTGTGCAACATAGCCATTATTTCATTTGCAAATGTCAAAGGGCACGTCTTCACTACCCACTGGATCGGCGGATAGCAATCGATCTATTGGGGATCGACTCATCGCGTCTAGTGAAGACGCGATAAAATCGATCCCCGATGGCTCTGCCATTGACTCCGGAAATCCACCGTGGCAAGAGGCGGAAGCGGAGTCGACGGCGGCGCGGCACAGTGTCGACTCGCCACAGTCCTCACAGCCAGGTAAGTCGACCTAAAATACGCAACTTCAGCTATGCTATTCACATAGCTGAAATTGTGTATCTTAGGTCGACCCCTTCCCCTCCCCCCCGTAGTGTAGACCTAGCCTAAGCCCATTGAAGTCAATGAAAAGACTCCTGCTGACTGTGATTCAGGCCCTAATTGCACATCAAGCACCTAAATGAGGTGGCCATATTTTCAGAAGTTCTCAACATCCCACTGCCATCATTGTTATCAAAAACATAACTACATTGTTTTAAATGGGAACTCGCAGGTACCTAACACCCTTGAAAACTGGCCCACTTTAAGTGCCTGAATGGGATCTGAACTCTTTTGGAAACCTGTCTCCAATTCTGGATATTGCTTTTTTTGAAAATCTGACCCTTTAATTTTATTATGTATTAAATCTTTAATGGGAGTTTAAATTGTGAATTATTTAGTTGAGTCACAGACCCATTCTGGTCTACTGAGTAGTAAAATACACCTTTAGGCTATGTAAATGTTGTATTTAGGCCTTTAAAAAGGTATCTTTAAGATTAAATAATACTTTGTCACACCCATTTAGCCAAAGGAGTAAAATAGCTTGAAGTCTTTATGATCCATAAGGGTAAATATGTATTTTCATTTGCATAATACTTATTACCCAATAGTCCAAAAGTCTTTATGGTTCATTGTGTAATCCATAGTTATATTCTCTTTTTACAGTGGATATTTTTGAATGAATAGATCTAGTGCCTCCAAAGGAGTTGTTGCAGACTATTGTGGAAATTCTTCCTATTTCAAGGACTATTGAAATAGGAGGCGCAATTGGTTCCCTTGGAGCTGTCACAGTGATTAGCGCTCATCTGTTTTTGGCACACGTGCACTGAAAACATCGATACAGTTTGAGTCCCAATTAGTTTCCATGTGCAGTAAATGGATTTTCCAAATAAAATATTTCAGAATTTGTTTCATTTTTTTTTTTTATTTCTGTTTTAAAATTATTTTATTCTTCTAGTTAAAAGATAGGGAGGAGGGAAACAGGACTAAATATGTTTATGCATGTCATATTTACAAATGAAATGTAACATATTGTAACTAACCCCATCACTGTTATACTAATCTTGTAACTCCAGAAACAATCAAAGAAGCCCATCCAGAACTAGCAGTTTCTTTTAAGCATGATGAAATCCTCTCCAATTTCAAGAAAACACTCATTCCATTATATCCTTCTGTAGTTTTTAAGCTAGCTGTGGATTTTTTCACACTCTATTGAATGGTGGTATAAGAGATTCTCTAAAGAATTGTTTCTCTGATAGAATTAGGGATGTAATGCTTGTTTCTGGAAATATAAAGATCTTTAGGCTTCTTGGGATAAAATATTTTTAAACTTGTTCTCATAGACAAATGACTTGCAAAAATACCCTTTTAAAATTTAATAAAAAGCCCTTTTTAAGATTTAGGAACATTTTGTAGAGTTAAGCATAACTGAGACCTTTATACCAAGTTTCAGTACGACTATATTACAGTGGCTGATGTTTAAGCCCCTGAAAATAGGTTTGTAATGGAAATACCAAGAGACCCTTAACTATAATCATTCTTGTTAGTTTAAATGCCTAGAAATGAATACAGTTTTCACTCATCTACTATAATGTGACAGAAGTGACTACTCTCAGGGAAATTCATAGTGATTCCAGTTACCTTGCTGCATTAGGAAATGAAGTTAAATGTTATTCACCCTGTGCAGAGGACTCTGACAGTGCACCTCAGAGTGTACCATTCAGGTCCCATGTAAACTTTATTTTGAGGGTTTAAAGTGATGCTGACTGCATGGGGCTGAGTTTCACCCTGTGTGCCCATCATAGGCGCTGACTCCATGGGCTGGAGCACCCACAGAAAAAAAATAGGGGGGCTAATCACCCACCAGCCACCCACCAATGAGCTGTTTGGCGGCGGGCAGGAGGCACTGAGGGGGGCGGAGCAGGGGTGGGAAGAGGCGCAGTGGTGGCGGGGCACGCTCTGGGAAGGAGGCGGAACAGGGGAGAGGCCTCGGAGGAGGGGTAGGAGCAGGAGCAGGAGGAGGCAGAGCGAGGGTGGGGCCTTGGGAGAAGGGACGGGATTGGGGTAGGGCTGAGGCGGTGGAGCACCCACCTGGAAAAGTGGAAGTTGGTGCCTGTGGTGTTAATGGGTGACTAGATGACTCGAGATTTCCAATGTGAGATGGCTCCTTTCCTTTCTAAGACATGACATTTGAGTCTGAACTAGGTCAACGGTGTCCAGAATTGTCCAGTGTCCTTTGTGAAGTCAATGGGTGGTCTCAAGACTTACTGTTGGACAAATGAACACATCACAAAAAACATAATGGCTGTTATTTGCAGTTTCAATGGAGAGTCTTAAGGAGACCAAGCAGTCTTGGCATGGAGAATGAAGTATTTTCTCACTCCTAGGATTGGTTCTTCAGCGTATGTCTACACTTAAATCACTACAGCTGCGCCACTGCAATGCCAATGATAAGGTTTCTCCTGCTGGCATTGATAATCTATTCCCCTGAGAGGTGGTAGCTAGGTTGAGGGAAGAATTTTTCTTTAGACCTAGCACTGTCTACAGGGGGACGTAGGTTGGCTTAACTATGCCGCTCAAGGGTGTAGATTTTTCACACACCTGAGCAACGTAGTTATGCCAACCTAATTTTCTAGTGTAGATCAGGACTCAGTGTTAGGGTTGAAGTATGTTAATGGGGTAATGGGAAGCCCATGTGGCTGTTGCCAATACTAAACTGGCTCTTCCGGTACAGCTGTGTCTTTCTGGCATCTTCCACCTCTTTGAATAAAGTAATAAAAGGAACTTTCTTGCTCTGAGTTATAAGACTGAGGTAAGGTGTGTGCTAATGAAAGGACTTGAGTGTTGAATTTAATTTTGATTAACTTTTTAATTGGATTGACTTTTTGAGAACAGAAAGATGTATCAGCACTTGATATGTCACTTGACATTTTAGTGATGAGACATCTATGCTGCAGTATAGAATGACTAGATAACCATCTCACAGCTCTGTAAGGCAGTAATTATCCAGAGCAGATTCAAAATAAGAGATTTCTTTCAAAATAAAGATCTTTCTTTGAGGGAAAGTGTTTGTTTCCACATTTATCCGCTTATGCCAACTTTATAAGCATAATATATCTTTTAGCTTTGTTCGCTGAGTAAGCCCTGTGAAAAACAAGAAAAGATTTTTTTTTTCACCCACATAATTTATGGAGAAGAAAGTACAAAATGAGAACATGTTTGCACATGAACGCATAAGCTGGGGTGGAAGTGGAATAAAGGATTCTGATATTTTTCCCTATATGCTTTGACATTATTTGTATCTACAGTTATTCCTCTCAATATGCGTTAAAACAGGGGTCGGCAACGTTTGGCACGCGGCTTGCCAGGGTAAGCACCCTAGCGGGCCGGGCCTGTTTATTTACCTGCTGACGCGGCAGGTTCAGCCGATCGCGGCCCCCACTGGCCGTGGTTCGCCGTCCCGGGCCAATGGGAGAGTCGGGAAGCAGCGCGGGCGAGGGATGTGCTGGCCGTGGCTTCCCGTTTGCATTAAAAGCAAATCACAACCAAAAAGTAAAATTGCATGGAGATACCAAATCAGAACATACTAAAAATGATCATATTTTTGCTGTCATGTAATTAGTTAAATGTATTGACTGCAGTACAGGTAAAGATTTTATCATTCTCTTCATTATTCAGAAATGAAATATTATTTGGAGAGAAGGGGATAAGTCTGGATGTTCAAAACAAAACAAAAAACCTGCTCCACTCTTTTCAAACAGTTGAATTACTGTATCTCTAATTCTGGATAATTTTCTGAAAACTTCAGCTCAGTGTGCAGCAGTGGCTGAAAAGGCTAACAAAATGTTAGGAAAGGGATAGAAAATAAGACTGAAAATATCATAATGCCACTATATAAATCCATGGTGTTCCAACACCTTGAACACTGTGTCCAGTTCTGGTCGCCCCATCTCCAAAAGAATATAGTGGAACTGAAAAAGGTTCAGAGAAGGGCAATAAAGATGATCTAAGGGATGAAACAGCTTCCACATGAGGAGAGACTAAAAAAAGATTAGTGTTTGCAGTGTTGTTGTAGCTGTGTTGGTCCCAGGATATTAGTGAGACAAGATGGGTAAGATAATACATTTGTTGGTTCAATAAAAGATGTTACCTCACCCACCTTCTCTCTAAAAAAGATTAGGACTATTCAATTTAGAAAAGAGACAGTTAAGGGGGTGGGAGAGGATAGAGGTTTATACAATTATGAATGGTATGGAGAAAGTGACTAGAGAAGGGTTATTTACCCTTTCACACAATACAAAACCAGGGGTCATCTGATGAAATTAATAGGCAGCAGACTTAATACAAACAAGAGGAAGTACTCTTTTTACACAATGCACAGCTAACCTGTGGAAGTCATTGCCATGGATGTTGCAATAGCCAAAAGTATAACTGGGTTAAAAAAAGAACTAGATAAGTTCATGGAGGATAGGTTCATCAGTGGCTATTAGCCAAGATGGTCAGGGATGTCACCCTGTGCTCGGGGTGACCCTAAACCTCTGACTGCCAGAAACCGGGAGGGGAAGATGGGGTGGAGCACTTCAACTGCCCTGTTCTGTATGCTCCCCTGAAGCTCTAGTATGGGCCACTGTCTGAGACAGGATATTGGGTTAGATGGACTATTGGTCTGACCCATATGGCAGTTCTTCTTTGCACTTCCCCGCCTTGCTTCTTGAAAGACGGACAACTGCAGCTCCTGTTGGCTTAACATTTTTTAATAATGAATGGACATCAACATCACTATACTTTTGCAGCTGTTTGTGAATCATTCAGAATGACTGCCTCTGCCATTTTTGCATTTGTTTATAAAGGTGTTGTGCTTGATAAGTTTATGCTCATGAAATAAAGGCACATTACTGCATTGAGTATTCAGTGCGAGTTGACTATGTACTTTTTCCTGTCGCTTTGGAGCTTGGTGCAAAAATAAGATATTGTGGGGGAGGAAGGGAAGTAAATTGCATCCCATGTGAGAGTTTTAGGTATGGTGGGAATACTAGATTTGGTTTCCTCAAACCTAAACCTGCACTTGGGTCGGATCTAAAACTGGATCTGTCTGTTTTCTTATTTGAGTTGAGACGCAGCTGAAATCTTGTGAGAACACAGGCCTAGTCTTCATCTGACCTTGAATCTGAACCTTTACCTATTCCTTACCTCGTTCCAGTTGCTGCTTCCTTGTCCCAACTCTAAAATATGACATATACAATAACTCGAATGGCCAAAGGTTATTTGACATCATGGCTCTCAGTGCAGCCAAAACACACATATTGTGCCTTTGTGTCTGAGGGTAGAATAGTTGCCATTCATTTGCAAAAAGATCCAGACCTGCTTGTGGAACTGCAGCAGCGTTTTATGGTGCCATATGGGACAGCTGTGTTTGAGTTTCTGGATTTCAGATTTTCAGCAAAGTAAAATGCATTCTGAAGCTGGCATGATTGATCTCAGCATAGAAAGGGTGCCAGTATTACACACTATCCATCAATCTGTAACTGTTATAACTGAGGAGGTGTAGAGAACTTCATGAAGGCTGGGAGTGATAATACCAGGGCATGAGTCTACAGCTGATTGTGCTTATGGAACTCCCATTGGAATCGACAAGAGCTGTGTGTGCAGAATAGCTTCAGAATCGGGTTTGAAGGAGGAAAGGATGGTGCTGGTGGTGGTAATTCTGAAGTAAAGGGGGCCAAGCTCTAGTTATGATAAGTTATCTGTCACTATCAGTGACTGAGGAGGTTGGGTGTGGCGAGACCAATATCAAATCAGACTAACTTTAATACAATTTAATAGCTCTGAAGATAATTGAAATAGAGAGACTTAGCTGACATAAAAGTTCCATCAGACTGCTTTTTTCAAGTTCCATATCGTTCCTACCCAAATACCACAAGCACTTCCCCCATCTAGAAACAACCTAAACAATGGGGCCTCAGTGGGTCTTTGTATCAGGATCATAGACTCTCTAATAAATCAAAAACACAACACCTGCAGTTCAGCAAACCAAACACACTATTTATTGGCATGTTTTCCTACAGAGAATGCAGATTAAAATGGCTGCAGTCAGCCTGTAGTTTATATGGTTGACTGTTAAGGTGAACTAACCAGTCAGTATAAAGACAGGTACAAGCCATATTCTTCCCTGTCCCAGCTGTAAAATCAAATTGGGAATAAACAAAAAATGTACTCAAGCTCTGTCCACAATCCCATACTCCACTTGCAAGTCCACAGTAGCTTCTGTATGTTTCTGATCAAATGTTCAATAGTGAAATAGTTAAAAATGTTTACATTCAGTTTTTGTTAGACTTGAGAGTTAACCCCTGTGGAATGAGTGGGGTCTATTTCTACTTCTCCAAGCTGCTAACCAGATGCTGCTCTCAGTTACATTCTATAATTATATTATTATTACCTCCATTGGTGTGACTGAGGTCGGAGTTTGGTCTGTTGTTTCTGTGAGCAGCCTCAGGAACAGCATTGATTACTATTCAGTAATGTTTCATTGCAACCATGCAGAAGCTGAGGAGTCACCAGAGAAGTGTTGGTCTGCCCTACCACTGAGTACTAACTGATCTTTTTACCCCAGATAGTAAAAGAGTAACAGCGCTTTGCCTTGTATGGAATAGAAAGAAGACATATGCTTAGTTTTTCAGCAATTTGTCTGGATTGGCCACAAATTTATCAATATGAAACTATCAGCAACAGAGCTGAGGCAGTCCTTGCAAGTGAACTAATTCTTGGGATGGGACATGCTCTGTTTCCATGACTACAAATCTGGAGACCACGAATCCCCTCTAGCTTGCTTGACCAGGGCATAATGGCCACCAAACTGACCTGCTTATGTATGTCCATGCATAGGCGCCCACTCCTTTTGTCACTCTTGTACTGAGAGCACAGGCACTCCTGCATCTGGCTGAGCCTCCATCAGCTTTTAACAGTCAACTCTTTTGGGGTACATGGGCAGAGTGCATAGTCACAAAAACTCTAAGTTTGGGAGCGTGAATGTCTATTCCTCCCATGCTAACTGGTACTTTAAATGGCTCTCTTTTTCCCGTTTCCTTTGCACTGGTCCAGATGAAAAATACCAGCTTAAAGAGCTCAGCTTAATTAATAATAGTAGTCAAAATATTATCACACAAATATCCTTCTCTATTTATGGTCAGACATTTCTATAAAGTGAGACTAAATTTCTCTTACATTGGCTGGGTCATTTATGCCTAGATATGTAGAACTGTTGGGAAGTTGATTAGTGGGGTTAGGTTTAATGTGATGTTGGGGAGTTGGTAGCAATAGGGAGGATATAATAGGTCAAGCAGGAGGTAAGGTGGTAAATCTGGTCTAGTAATATAGTAGTATGGGATTTCTTATATGAATCTGGCATTGTTTAGACATCCTATTTTAAAATGTTGTTTAAAAATAGCACTCAAGACAAACACCGCTAATACATTTGAATAAATAAAGAGCAAAGTCAGTACTGGTAATTGAGTAGAGTAGGATATTTATAATAAATGTATTTGGTTTAATCATAATGGGTTTTATAAGGTAGTGTGGTGTAAGAAATTATTTTGCATATCTTAAAGATTATTTTTTTTTGCATTCAAGAAACCTAGAAGAGTTCAGTGTTTATGTATACTGACAAGGTAATCATAAAATTTTATGTTCAGAGAGGTCTTGGAGACTGTAATTTTTCATTATTATGCAGCTACCTTCATATAGATCGTTTTTAACACTGTGTAAATGGTTTGGATCATCTGCCTTCATCTTTAATTGAGTAGTGTCTACTTAAAGACTAATGAAACTTCAGGAATGATGATTGATGGACAGCATAAAACATCTGTTACAGCATAGAGCAGTGACAAAGGACTAACAATTGCATTTTTAGTGCCTTAAATTGAATTTAAACAACAGGCACTTAGGGGTTGTTGGGGGTTTTTTTTTTTTTTTTTTTTTTTGTCTCTTGTCAAAGCTAAGATCCATTTTAAATGTGTATGTTAAATTAAGACAGTAGTTTGTTGAAATCAGAGCAAAATAAAATAATCTGTTAGTTTCTTTTTTTTCTTTTTTCTTTTTTTTTTTGGCTGGGGTTGTTCATTTTTTCTTCCGAGAGCTACTTCTCTGCCCCCTTAAGGAAAACTCTATGTAGGAAAATATCCTTGGAATTAGGATTATTGTTACAAAATTAGAAATTAAAACATCTGGGTGCTGCTTGTTACTGGGTTCTTTACTTATGGGTGTGATGGTGTTGAACTATCATTCTTCCTTAGAATGTTAAACCACCATAACTGGCATTAAATCTTACTCTTGTTTGCAGTTTCAGCACAGAGCCAAATTATGGCATAAAATGCGACAAGAGATTGAAATATCAACCCTAGTGATAGACCTTCCAGGTCACAATTGAGACGCATTGGTGGACATAGAGCAGAAGCTTGCAAGATCAGGGGTTGTGGGAAGATGATGCTGTCTCTCTTGGGCTGTCACTCTTGTAGCTTTCACAAACCCTAAATTTGCAAAATCAAGAAAACAAAGAATATTTTAGATTCAATTTTTTTTTTAAAAGTGTAAGCTCCACTTTCTGATTGCTTAGGATACGTTACAAGGCCACTTTTTGGGATGCCGGGGGAAGATAGTCTGGGCCAACTACAGACAAACATTAAATATTTTTTTCTTCATTTCCTTCCTTAGCCCAGCTCTGCTTCTTATCACGCTCGAATGCCTCCCCTCTGGCCCCCAAATATGCCAGGGCAAGTCAAGCCCCTTGGATCACAGCTCTAAGGGTGTGCAAGTGTTTCTAGGTCCCAAGCCAGTCTGCTGCATCCTGCCTCTGTGCATCTGAATCACAAAAAGTTCTGCTGCATATTAGGCCTTTCACACTCATGGATTGGGTCTTCTTGAGGTGCTAGCTGATTTACCATGAGACCTAATGTTGGACATCCTTTTCTAAGACGTTAGCCAGAAGCATCCTTTAATGGGTAGTAATTATATGGTAGTTAACATGAGTTACTATGAATGCCTAGATGTCCTGCAATGCAATTTTTTAATTCAGTGAGACTTTATTGTCACAATGGCAATATTTTTTTAGCTTAAAGTATAAGAAAGAGACCCCTGAGATAGCTGTCTGAGGTAGGAGCCTTCTATGGTATGGATACATGCTGTTTACGGGTAGTTCTCTATGCGTATGTCTACGCTGCAGTTAGACACCCACAGCTGGCCCATGCCAGGTGACTTGGGCTTGTGGGGTTGTTTAATGGTGGTGGGGGCATTTGGGCTTGGGCTGCAACCTGAGCTCTGGAACTCTCTCACCTCACAGAGCCTGGGCTCCCGCCTAAGCCTGAATGTCTGCGCCATAATTAAACAGCACCGTATGCCGAGCCCCCCGAGCCCGAGTCACTTGGCACGGGTCAACCATAGGTTTTTAATTGTGGTGTAGACATACCCTCAGTCCATTTTTTAGCAGTAATCTGTTCCTCAGATTGCTGGGTAGCATGCTGCCACCTCTGCCATTTGTCTTCTTTCTTCCAGGATCAGGCACGATTTTGCCTCCTCACTTTTTTTAAGAAAAATCTTCTTGTGATTTCTGTAATTGAAGGAAACGTGTCTCTCATACTTTCTACTGCACTATCCTAAATACAAGAAAGTATGTCTTTGTCTCAATCTCTTGTCTGTCATATTTGCTGTCTAGTCATTTCTCACTGGGTTTGGACTATGCTTTGTGCCTCCCAATTTCCATTTCTGGTTTATGGTTATGGATTCTGTATTTGGTGAGAATCTGTTTTCATTTTTCACATTTCATTGTGGTGAGGTAGTCTGCTGGTCTGTTAGCTCTGGGTAGAGAGCTGTAGCAGTCTAGTTTATTGTTGGTTTTTGGTCTATTCTTTCCAGTGACTCATGTACTGGTACTGTAGGTGGCGGTCAGGCATCCTGAGCATTTTTCAATTCTAGGTGGGGTTCTTTGCTCCATTGGTCAGGAGGTTGGGTTTGCTAGGCTCAGAATGTGATATGTAGGAGTGGGTCCTGCTTCCATTTGAATTAAATTTTTGATCTAGTGTGTTTTGGTGGAGGAAGCATTTGTTGCTTTGAGATCGGACCAGAAGTTGAATAATTTTTTTCTGCATATTGATTCAGCACATGTTATCGCCCCTGGTCTGCTCTGCAGTCATTAATGCTGGAGTTCCTGTACACAAGGAAGATTTGTTTGCAAAATGGTAGATATAGGGTTTCTGGTGGGGTTTTATCCAGTGAATTGTTAAAATTTGGGCCCCAGAGTTCACTCCCAAATAGTAGATTGGGTTGGATTATGTTGTTGAATACTTCTGATAATAGTTTTACTTGGGTCATATATAGTGAGTGGTTCTGTGAAGCCCCTAAAGGCCCACAGAGCTGATTTCCTGTCATGATTTGGTAGTCAGACTAAAGCTATTTGATACATTTCTTATGAGGCTTACTATGTATAATTTAGGATATATTCAATTTAAGTGGCTCTGTAATTAAAAAAAAACATAAAAATCTTGCATAAGTGATATGACCAGGTCATAAGCATAGAGCAGCATTTTATCTCCGAGTCATTTAGTAGGAGTCTAGGGATTGTTTCAATTGGACTGGTAAATCATTGATTTATGTGTTTGCAGTATTGTTGTGACGTGTTGGTCTGGGGATACTGGAGACAAGGCGTGTGAGGTAATATCTTTTACTGGACCAACTTCTGTTGGTGAAAGACACAAACTTTCCAACTTTTATGGAGTTCTTCTTCATGCCCTGAAGAAGAGCTATGCGTAAGTGTGAAAGTTTGTCTCTTTCACCAAAGAGAGGTTGGTCCAATAAAACACATTATTTCACCCACCTTGTCTCTCTATTGGTGTATTTATTGAAGAGGGTCATGCTGGGGTTAGATCCCTGTTTTATGGCCCTTTCTTGCTTGAAGAACTCTGCATAATGTTTTTTGCTATTCTGCATTTAATGAACTGGTTCATGGAGTTAATGAAGTCATACATTTTCCCATTATTTCCATTTTGTAGCATTTTAAAGATCAGTCCTGGGTACCAGACTGAGACAAAGCTTTTCTGAAGACTATGACCTGGGCAAATATTTTTCTATATTGTGTATTTGTTAATAAGAGTCTATAGGGTGAGGACAATGTGTTTGGTGGCTTGTTCTAAGGGAGAAAGGCAATTTAGATTACATTGGGGATGGTCACATATAGTATTATTCTTTTCTTGAGGATGCTACAGAATAGTTTGCTGAAGTTCCTGCTAACACTGATATCTCAGTAGTTGCTGTGGTTCCTAGTTGCTAGTAAGATCCACCTGACCATACATGAGGGGAGTGTTAAGATGGAGGGTTAAGCTAAATAGTTTTAGTAGAGCTATCTGGTTTTGGGTCTCAGTGCTGTGTTTCAGCATCTTGGCCAGGCCCTTGATTTCCTGAGTTTGAGGTTTTGAAGATTTTCCTTTAGTAATATATTAAGAAAATGTCCCTCTGGACTCTTTAATGTGTTTATACAAGCTTTAGTAGAGAGCAGAAAATTAGATGTCCAGATTATTATATCAGTTACATCTGTGTCAATCTGGAGTAATTGCATTGAAATCTATAGATTTACTGTGGATTTACAGCATTTTAACTCAGACCAAAATCTGGTAAATCATTTACAAATAGACATTGATACTAATGTAGCACCTTTCATGTAGGTGCTCAAAGCATTTTACAACCAGTAATTGTGTAAGCTTCACAACATCCATATTGAGGTATTTCACTATTTTTACTTATTTTATAGATGAGTAAATTAAGAAATAGGCTAAGTGAGTGGACCAAGGTTATACAGAAACAAATTGTGGCTCCCAATCTCTATCCATGAGGCCATCCTGTGAATTTCATTAGATAGATTGTATTATTGAAGCATACCAAACCACTAATTTCTGAACCCTACAGATAGAATCTTGGGTGAAATTACTGTCTAAAATTTACAAGAAAGACTATAGTGAAAATACCAGACTGTGGAGAGAATGAGGTATAATCATTGTGACTTGCTAGTTAGTAAATATGCCACAATTTATCAGACATGGAAAAAAGAAAACGCCCTGAACTAATTTAACCTACTAAATAAACACGAGTTGTAATCACAAGCCTTGAAGGTCTTTATTAATGTCAACTGACTCAGAAATTTGTGCAGATATATTTAAAGTGCAGGGCAACTCAAACTTTTAAAATTCTACTACCTGATTGGAAGTGGAATGAGTTGTTTTTTTAATAGAAATTCCTAAAATGGCATTAATAAATGGAATAGTATTTTTAAATGTTAGGATAACAAAATTATCTGTAAGGGATAACGTCAGATTTACTTAGTGACTAAAATCTGGATCGTCCTCCAGCATCTTGACATCGAAGGAGTCCTCAACCAATGCAGAATCATAGGAAGGAGGAATTGTACAGCAATGTTTTCCCTCTCCTTTTTTTCCCAATGGAAGTCACTCCACTGAGTTTTCGTGCAGAAGAGGCTTGGGGGTAAGATTGAGGGTAGTAAGGAAAGAATCCCTACCTTAAAGGGCTTCTGTGAAGCTTCATTTGGCATTTGTGAAGCTTGCTGAGGTCCTTGGATAAATGTGCTATGTAAATACCATAATATTACAGCTAAGACACAATAAAGTTCAGTTTTCTGTAGCATCTTTCATACAAAGTATCACAAAACATTTCCCAGAGAGTCAATCAAAAGCATAGTGGAAAATAAAAGCTAAATCTGAGGAAGTGGAGAGATACTTCATGAGGTATGGGAGAGCACATCAGGACAAAAAATATCCACATGTACAGACAAATGGAAGGGAACAGAAAAGCAGACATAAACAAAATATTGAGAGGGTTATGAGTACAGAGAGGTAAAGTAATAATGTTCCATGGAAAATGTTGAAGGCAATCCTGAGTTGGATTGGTAAATCAATAGGATGCCTTCAAAGTGACAGAGAAACAGAGTGATATGCTTGTTGCAATTACATCATTTCCATTCAGAACTGAGCCCCAGTAACTGTAGTGAAGAAATTGATGGGACACGGATTTTCTGATTCCCTGATGTTTCTGCATTCTGTACCTATGATATTTGAGAATAGGGGTTTCCAGAGACCATAAGAGAGAAATGCAATAGTCAAGACTGGAAATGATTAAGACATGAGTAAGATAAGTGATTTTAAATTACATTTATCATAAAGTAAAAACTGATATATTGACCCACCTTGCAAACTCAAAATGAGAGTACACATATTCGCTTAGCCTGAAGGCACTTATTGTTTAATTTCAAAGATCTTGAAGAGAACACCAATCTAAATGACAGTGTAATAGATTCCTTTGATAAAGACGGATAAATAAGATATCATTTTGTAATACGGTAGAATCTCGGAGTTATGAACATTTCGGTAATGGAGGTTGTTCATTACTCTGGACAAAATCTTATGGTGGTTCTTTCAAAATGTACAACTGAACATTGACTTAATACAGATCTGAAATTTTACTATTGAGAAGAAAAATGCTGCTTTCTCTTTATTTTTTTTAGTAGTTTGTTTAACTCAGTTCTGTATGGTCCATCAATGGCTATTAGCCAGGATAGGTAGAGATGCAAACCCATGCTCAGAAGTGTTCCTTCTGTTTGTCAGATGCTGGAAATATGTGACAGGGGTGAATCACTTGATGATTACCTGTTCCGTTCATTCCTTCTGGGGCACTTGGCATTGCCCACTGTTGGAAGACAGGATACCGGGCTAGATGGACCACTGGTCTGACCCAGTATGGCCGTTCTTATGTACCGAATTGGTTTTGCCTGTTTATTTTTTGTTTTGTTTTGTCTCTGCTGCTGCCTAACTGTTTACTACCGGTTCCAAACGAGGTCTGTAGTTGACTGGTCAGTTCATAACTCTGGTGCTCATAACTCTGAGGTTCTATTGTAGAAGAAATCACATTATTTAATTGTGCTGGTAAACAAATTTAGCCTTTTTTTTTTCTAATTGTTCTTAGCCACAATACAATCTTCATTCTATTGCACATATTTGAACTTAGCAATAGAACACACATTTTAATCTTTATTTACATTCCTTGTTAAAGAACTTAAAGTGAAAAGTTAGCTGAGTCATAGAAGAATTCTTATTTTTTTCTGTGTTGATGGAGAGTCAGTGCTTGGTGATACCTAAAAGATATAGTTTGGAAATTTTTAGCTGGAGACCAACTGAATTCCCTTTTCTTTAAAAAAAAAAAGAAAAAAAAAAGAAAAAAGGGATTACTGTGTACTAATGATCTGTTTATAGGTTTCCTAAAAAATAAGATCAGAATTTAACTTTGAAATCATAGTTATGTATAAAAACACTAAAACAAAGTCCTTTCTATATTGTTAGTTCACATGAAGCTTGATCGGTTTTAAAGGAAAAAATATGGTTCTTGAAATATATGGTGCCTTTTTAAAAATACTACCAGTTTATGCAGAACTTTCCCCTGTCGTGGTGTATGCTTCTGAACATTCAGTCTTTGCTGTTCAATCTCAATAATTGCAGATCTGTGGAATTCAGCACTGGTTATGACTTCTGTACTTTCATTAACTTCGCAACACATGCAGTAATAATCTGGGGTTAATTAAGTTTGGCTCAAGTATGTGTATGTGAGCATTTCTTTTAGTGTTTCCACTTCCTGATTCCTCCAGTATTCCTTTGGTTATACAAGAAGGCTTGAAATTTTCTTTATGACCTCCTGACTTTCAGAAATGTATTTCCTCTTATGGGATAGCCTGGTTCTAATTTCTCGTTGAATTGCTTGATGACAAATTACAAATTTTGGTCTCTTCTATAAATGTGACATGATTGACCCCAAACTCTGTCATATGCTCAGTTTCTTTCAGTTTTCTCTCCGATATTGGTGGTTGCTCACATATAGAGAGCATTAGTGATATTTATTGAGATCCTGTGATGCAAAAAAAATTTTAACAGAAAATTTTATTGAAATGAATGAGGAGTTGTGCTCAAAAATCAATGTCATGCCATGGCCCATAACTGGTTACAATTAGTGTACATCATGAATAAATCTTTTTTTATTAATGTATTTTAAATACAGCAGTTGAACACTTGGTATATAGTTAGTGCCATACAATAAACATTTCTGTTTCCATTTGTGAATGTCATACAGGTACAGAAATAGTTTAATAGTGATCCAAAATGGACTTGCATAAAATCAGTCTGGTGCAAACTATAATTTTTAGGGTCTCCACAAAGATCAAGGGTCTCCTGATCAAGGCACAGCATAAGTCCTATTTAAGCCCTTAAACTCGATTTAAGTGGAACTTAAATGATTCTTGTACCTGGAGAACTGGTCTTCGGTACAGGGCCATACTTTAAACCTAATGAATTACTAACTTTGCTTTCCTGAATAAGGATGGACTTAAGCACGTTTCAGTGCTTTCTTGAATCAGGTCCTTTTTTTTCTAGCTAACATACAATGAAATGTACTTAATTAAATACTTACATAATTTTCTTGCTGTTCAGCCTCTCTCTCTGGTATGCAGCATCATTAGGATCACCGAACTGTTTATGGTTTTTTGTTAAAAGAAAAATTAGATAACCTTAAATTCATATTTTTTCTAAAGTAATTTGCCATGCAGGTGGTGAATTGCATCCAATTTTTATTAATAAAATATTAACATGAAATTGTTTGCCATTTTCAGTGTATTTATTTTTAATTTTATTTTTAAATCACAAGTTTTTTGTCCACACACACAATTTTTCAAAGATTTCCCACTGTTGCTAACACCAGGATTGCTGACTGTCCCAGATTTTCAATACAGTCTCCAGTTTAAGTACATGTAGAATTAGGGTGTGCACCCCCCTCATTTGTGCATGGTTATTCCATGTGTATGCAGGGTAACTGTGGTACTTACTTAGGGTTACCATATTTCAGCAAGCAAAAAAGAGGATGGGAGGAGCCCCGCCCCTGCCCCTCCCACTTCCCGCCCCCCCAGAACCCCCAACCCTCCCCCTGTTCCTTGTCCCCTGACTGCCCCCTCCTCGGACCCCTGCCCCTAACTGCCCCCCAGGACTCCACCCCCTATCTAAGCCTCCCTGCCTCTTGTCCCCTGACTGCCCCAACCCTTATCCACACCCCCACCCCCAGACAGACCCCTGGGACTCCCACGCCCCATCCAACCACTCCCCACCCCCTGACAGCCCCCCCCCCCGCCCCCCCA